>NC_083276.1:122398747-122471914 GCF_963506605.1 Zootoca vivipara | reverse complement strand
CTCAAATACAAGGCTGCAGTGACGCCTTTGCATTTTGAGAACATGCCTTCAAATTATCGATACCGTACGTGGGCTGGGTGTAACCTTGGGAATCTTACACGTTGGTTCTTGCAACCTTTTTAATAATTAGCTTGATTACAGTCTTTTGATTCTAATGAGATCATTTACCTTCTCCTGAGTAATAGATGTGTTGAGAACTGGTTTTCACAAAGGACCTGGAGCCAGAAATTGCCTCACTCGTGTGTAGGTTAGCTACTTTTATTTTCCCAGGCTGGGCTTTCCGTACCTTTGAGAGGCATGTGTGAGAGGCAGAAATTCTTCAGCGCAGAAATTCCTGCCTGCACTCAGGCAGTAGATAGGAGCCGTACGGGAGGGAAAAAGAAGAAGAAGATGTCATTTTGCTTGTTGAGAAAGTGCAATGCAAAGGATCATGGGAAATCAATGCAGTGGTGGCACCAGTAAAAAATATTTGGGGCGAAGAGACAGAAGGAGGAAAGTGCATTTCTGGAGGTGGACCAAACATGTTAGATCAGAAGTGTTTTGACCTGAGTGGAACACCTCCTTAAACTCTGATAACATGTCTTACTTGCCTGGATAATGGGTAGAAGTGGATAGGGGTGTAGAAACTGCCCTACTTGATTAAAGTTAGAATTTACATTCATTGCTCCACCCACATTTGTCTCTGGCCACAGCCCCCACTGCCATGCCCACCACAAAGAGGTTGCCTAGAGAGTTCCACCCCTACTTGTGTTGGATATTTGACAGATAAACGAACAATATAATTCACATCAACACTCCCAACTTAAACATGTTTCTGTCCTGTTCGTCTTGATGGAGTTAACTCTCAGGTAAGCACACTTAGGAATTCAGCCTTATTTTAATTTCCAATTTGTGATTCAGTTATAATTTCCCGGTGCTAACAGAGTCCTCCCCTTACCCTGCTCCCATTTACCATAACTAGTGAATAATACATACACAGAACCTCTATCTCATGTCAGGAGTATCCAGTGATTGGAAGCAGGGCAGTAGCATGGGAGGGAGACTTCACCCTTGGAGCCCCCGGCTCCTCTCTCTTGCCCTCATTTTGATGGCCCCTTTGGATCTATGGGCTAAATACCAGTTATTTTACTGGTAATTGCTTGCCCTCCCTCCATCTCTCCAATACATTACAGGTCCCTTCAAAAAGCTACCTTAGGGCAAAACACATTTCCGAGCACAGTTCAAAGTGTTGGTGCTGACCTTTAAAGCCCTAAACAGCCTCGGTTCAATATACCTGAAGGAGCATCTCCACCCCCATCGTTCAACCCAGACACTGAGGTCCAGCGCCGAGGGTCTTTTGGCGGTTCCCTCACTGCGAGAACCAGGCAGAGGGCCTTCTCAGTAGTGGTGCCTGCCCTGTGGAATGCCCTCCCATCAGATGTCAAGGAAATAAACAACTATCTTATGTTTAGAAGCATACCTGCCAAGTCTCTCGCGGAGAAATCCGGGATCAGCAGCTGCGCGACACCGGAAGTTGTGTAGACGCAACTTCCAATGTCGCTTTACCCATCAATGGGCACCAAAAATGGCTGGCGCTAGTGCCAGAAGTCGCGTCTATACATGTCCGGAAGTCCGTAGACGCAACTTCCAGTGTCGCTTTGCCCATCTATGGGTACCAAAAATGGCCGGCGCCGGAAGTCGCATCTACGCATGTCCGGACTTGCGTAGACCCAACTTCCAGTGCCAGCGCCGGCCATTTTCGGTGCCGATCGATGGCCAAAGCAACACCGGAAGTTGCGCCTACGCACTTCCGGCGCCAGTGCTGGTCATTTTCTGGTGCCCATAGATGGGCAAAGCGACACCAGAAAAATGGCTCCCGACAGGAGCCAAAATAAGGGAGATTAATGGGAGAGGAGCTGAAACAGGAGACCGCTGGGAAATGGTAAGGAAAAACAGGGGTTTCCCGGGAAATTCGGGGTACTTGGCAGCTATGTTTAGAAGACATCTGAAGACAGCCCTGCTTAGTGAAGTTTTTTTAATGACTGGTGTTTTGATGTATTTTAATTTTCTGTTGGGAGCCTCCCAGAGTGGCTGGGGAAACCCAGCCAGATGGGTGAGGTATAAATGAATTATTATTAGTATTATTATTATTAGGCTGAATACCGACTGTGTCCGGGAAGTTCCAGACATATGGCAACCCTAACATATGACACAGCTGTTGTGCATGCGCAGATAACAGCCTTGTGAATAGGTGTTGTTAGTGGGGGTCTAGGAGTAAGGAAACCAAACAGGTAATGCACATGAAACGAAGACATCCACACCCTTTCTTGGATGCATACAACAATGTTTAAAAGAGACTTGAAACGCAGTGTGGCAGGGGATAGACAGGGACAGGACAACCTCATTCTGTTATAACCTGATCATGTGTGCATAGCCTGATTGAAAGAGTTGTATTCCTGTTTTACAGGACTGAGACATAATGTCTCTCATCAATAACCACCTACTGTCCAAGACGGGATCATTCCCACTCTTTCCAGCCTTCAGGTGTGAATGCGATTGCTAACAAAACCATAATAACACCAGCGACACTCAACAGAGAGGTATCTTTGCGGGGGGCGGCAGGGGGGGCGACAACTCTAAAGGGGAGGGAGGAAACTCTCAAAACAACCCCAACGGGATCTGAGTGTGTTTAGTGGCCATGGAGTGCTTCATGACTGTGTGGAAGAGGAAATGAAGAACCAGGTCGGAAGGGAGATGGATGGAACAGGATATTTGGAAGACATCGTTGGCAGCTGGATGCAACAGGAACGCTCCACTGTAAGATTCGACTGCAGGTCCCACTGGGGAATCAGCTACATTTGCAAAGATAAAGCGCTTTATATGCGTTCAAACCCTGTGACACCAGATGGCGCTGTGGAGTCCCTTCTTTCGCCAACAGGATTTCCCTGCATGAAGTTTACAACGCATTTAACTGAATCGTTTTTTTTGTTGATGATGTGTCTAGGTCCAGCCTTGGGTAAACTAAAGACAGACCCTCTGCAGCAGCTAAGGATATGAGTTAGAAAGCCCACCCTTCAAATCTCAGCCATCAATTCATTCTTTTGGGCTGCACACAGACCCTATGTTCAGGGGTGCCAACTTGAACAGAATAGTGGTATGGCCCAGATAAGCCCAGCCCCCCCCCCATAATCGATCATGTGGCATGGTGCACACATACTATTTGAATGGCAATGGACCCATCAACCTTTGGGGCCCCTAACCCTCTCAAATATTTTATTGGGGGGGCAAAGTCCCCTCAGCCCCTAGGAGTGGGCTCCTATGCCTGTTTAAAGTACATTTAAATCAAACATGACTCTCCCGGAAGGCTAGAGTTCCTAGAATTCTTTGAGGGAAAGCCACATGCTTTGAATGCAGTGAAGATCAGAGAGACTTGGAAATACGTGTAGGTATCAATGGAAAATTATGGAGAACTGTACTGACTATGCTGACGCATAGAATTGACTAAACAATGATCCCTTTTATTGATATTTTCATTTCTGGCTGGTGTTTCTTTGATTGATTCGTGTTTTGTCCTTCCCACGTATGCTGTGTTGTTGTTCTTGTTTTATCGGTGTATTTTATACATTCTGCAAAATCTAATAAACACATTTTTTTAAAAAACGGTAGAGGCCTGGGTTTCATATGGCCACTGGGAACCGTGATTTCTCAGCTCCAGCCCTCAAGCTGCAACGTGGAGGACAATAATACTGATCGCACAAGGCTGGGGGTCAGGCTTTCCAAAGCAAAGGATGCGAAGCACTCCGAAAGCTCTGGAGCAATGTATAAAAGCTAATGTTTATTATCATTGTAAACATTAGACCAACTGCTACCTTAAGTACAGTTGTGGGCCCACACCAGCCAGCTTCTGCTTGAGTAAGTACTGAATTAAGGCATTCATAGCTCCTGCAAATAATATATGCATTATACATAACATAGGCAGCCCTATCAGGCAAAAGTAGCACAGCACAGAGATTTGGCTTAGAGGGAGGCCAGATGGTGAGGCGACTTGTGAGAATGTGGTTGCGCAGCTCGTACTGCAGCTGAGGCAGGTTTCAACATCTGGGGGAAAGTAACTTAAATGAAATATGCACAAGCACACTGAGCCAAACACTAATGATAAGCCATGGGGTTCTCGCACAAAATTAAATAAGGAGACGGACCTACCAGGGAAATGCTGACCCTTCAAAATGTTCTGAAAAAGCCCCCCTTTCTTGCATCTATTTGTGATGCATCACAGCGGGTGAAGATGGTGGCATAACAGAGCTCAGTCATTTTTTAAAAGACCTATAACAGCATGCCAGGGAGCCAAAAGGTCCCCTCCCCGTTGCCCACAAGTTGCACCAGCTCCTCCAGAGTGAACACGGTTTTGAAGGGCACAATGGGGTAGCCAATTCTGATTTTAGCAAGTCTGAATGAGGCAACTGGAAAACATGTTGCTCACCTTGTCTACCCCTTTCTTCTCTGTTTCACTGGATCCAGGTGAGGCAGTGAAGCTCCCTGAACCAAATATCTGAATGTAGTGATGATATTATTATTATTATTATTATTATTATTATTATTATTATTATTATTATTATTTATTATGCTACCCATCTTACTGGGTTGCCCCAGCCACTTTGGGTGGCTCCCAACAGAATATTAAAAATACAATAAAACATCAAACATTTAAAAACTTCCCCATACCGTGGTACCTCGGGTTACAGATGCTTCAGGTTACAGACTCCGCTAACCCAGAAATAGTACCTCGGGTTAAGAACTTTGCTTTAGGATAAGAACAGAAATTGTGTGGCAGCGGCGCAGCAGCAGCGGGAGGCCCCATTAGCTAAAGTGGTACCTCAGGTTAAGAATAGTTTCAGGTTAAGAGTGGACCTCCAGAACAAATGAAGTTCTTAACCCGAGGTACCACTGTACAGGGCTGGCCTTCAGATGTCTTCTGAAAGTCAAATATTTATTTATTTCCTTGACATCTTGTTGCAATTTATTACAATCTGATGGGAGGGGGGGCGTTCCACGGGGTGGGCGCCACTACTGAGAAGGCCCTTTGCCTGGTTCCCTGGAACTCCACTTCTTGCAATGAGGGAACTGCCAGAAGGCCCTTGGACCTGGACCTCAGTGTCTGGATGATGGGGGTATACCTTCTGGATGATGGGGGTATACCTTCAGGTATACAGAGCTGAAGTTGCCAAGGGCTTTAAAGGTGAATGAAAGACAATTCATATCAGGGCAAGAGATGGATAATGTTTGGGCTGGTGGTCCACCACCCAGAGAGGCAGTGGGTAGGCCTCCCAGCTGAGGGTCACATCCTGTCTCCTAAATGTCGCAGACTGAGAATGCTCTGGATCCAATCTGGTCACCAAAGTGGTGGCTGTAACCAAGAGTACCTTTTATTGGTGCAGCGGCTGCAATCCTTCCTGAAAAATAAGGACCGTGCTTCTGTTCTGCATCTCCAGATAACTTCTGGAGATACCCTGAAACTTCAGCTGGGGATAATACAGGTGCATTTGGCTGTTGAGTGTATACAACATTGCCTCCATCTATTCTAAAGTGTAAAAAGGCCCTGATTCAGAGTTGTAACATTTGTAGTATTCTCCCAGCGGGTGGATTAACCCCATCCCTGTGCCTGGGAAGCCCCCAATCCTCCAGGTATCAATAGGTGTTCTGCTTTAAGCAACCCCCCAAAAATATTTTAAGTGGAGAAAAAAAAGAGACAGAAGGGTGGAAACTAGGCGTTCAAAGAGACTCTTACGCTGAAAGACCCTGGCTGCTGATTAAGAGTCTTTAATGCAGAGGCATCACAACCCCTGAATGGAAAGAAAAAGGACCCTGGCACCTTGAATAGCCTCACTAAGCTCCCTTCTTTTAAGCTTAACAGTAGAAATATGCAGGTCCCTTTGTGTTGTGTAAAGACTTTTAGACAGAGGAAAATAGAGCTGATGCTCAAAGGAGAAAGCTTATGGATTTTGTCAGAGTTAATCTTGGTGGAAGGAATGGGAGATTACCTGGCAGGGGAGGGGGACAGGATGTGCTGGAAACTTTGCTAGCCAGCAACAGTTCAGCAAAGGAATGGGCAGCTTTTATTAATTCATGGCAAGGCAAACCCTGCTATAACAACAACAACAACAACAACAACAACAACAACAACAACAACAACAACATATTTAAACCCCGCCCATCTGGCTGGCTTTCCCTAGCCGCTCTATGAGGCTCCCAACAGAATATTAAAAACACGATCAAACATCAAATAGGAAAAACCTTCCTTTACAGGGAGTCAGATAAGTTGTTCATTTCCTTGACATCTGATGGGAGGGCGTTCCACAGGGTGGGCGCCACTACCGAGAAGGCCCTCTGCCTGGTTCCCTGTAACCTCACTTCTTGCAGGGAGGGAACTGCAAGAAGGCCCTCAGAGCTGGACCTCAGTATGAAGGGGTATGAAGCTTGTGACTTCAGGTAAAGCAGATCCTTGTGAAACTGCTATGTTGGGAAATGCGTATTTGGGATTTAGATGTGAACACCTTTAGTCCTTGTCACATGTTTATAACATGTATTTGTTTATAAAGCTATTTGTATACTGCAGTTTCATGAAAATAGCAACCCCACAGAACCCATGGAGCCTAGGGTAGGCATAGGTAAACAACTCCCATGATCCCTAGCTAACAGGGCCAGTGGTCAGGGATCATGGGAGTGGTAGTTCCAAAACATCTGGAGAGCCAAGGTTGCCTATGCCTGGCCTAGGGCTTGCTGATCAGAAGGTTGGCGGTTTGAATTCCTGTGACGGGGTAAGCTCCCGTTGCTCGGTCCCTGCTCCTGCCCACCTAGCAGTTCGAAAGCAGGTCAAAGTGCAAGTAGATAAATAGGTACCGCTCTGGGGGGAAGGTAAACGGCGTTTCCGTGCGCTGCTCTGGTTTGCCAGAAGTGACTTAGTCATGCTGGCCACATGACCTGGAAGCTGTACGCCGGTTCCCTCGGCCTAGAGAGCGAGATGAGCGGCGCAACCCCAGAGTCGTCCACGAGTGGACCTAACGGTCAGGGGTCCCTTTACCCTTTACCTTTAAACTACAATAGAAAAGCCACACAAAACTGCCAAACAGATTGCTGGTTGACTATTATGGGAAATGTTTATTTCTTAATTGTCTGCATAAGCCTGGTGGGGAAGAAGTTTCCAGTGGATGTCTGAATGTTAGTACAGAGGGCACCAGCTGAGCTTTCAACAAGGGTGGACCAACAACTCTGAAGGCTGGGTTTGGGGTTTATGGCAAATGAACATCACCAACTGGGCATGGCAAGGGGGCAACCAGTGATGTTGTTGGTTGAGCTGGTATATAAGGGTTCAGACAGCCCTGTAAGGTATGCTTGATCTATGAAGTTGTTCCGGGATTCATAAATTGATAAAAAGACTTTGAACTTGGCAGAGCAGCCAGTGCGGGTTTTTTTAATTTAAAAAAATAATGTCACATGTTCTGCTGAATACATGCAGCCTGATGAATTTTTTTGAAAAACTTAAAAAGCTTGCTCCCTGTCTTGTGACATTTCAGTTGGTCCTGAACTACCCAGTTGTGGATTGCTGGAATTCGTCTAATGCTGCAAGGCTATTTGCAGTACGGTTTGTATTCCTCTTGGAGGGGGGCGGTCACTGATGTATGGCCAAAAAAGAGGGCAAAATAAGACACACAGATTTGTACAAAGTGTGCATAAGCTAGTTTATAGGTATAGATTCCAGTTTAGAAGCAATTACCGTAGTACATTTAACTGTTGTGCATCTCACAGAGCTACAATTCCCAGCACCTTTAACAAAAGACAATTCCCAGGATTTGGTGTGTGTGTGTGTGTGTGTGTGTGTGTGTGTGTGTGTGTGCATGTAGCTGAAGTTCCATGGGTTTCTACTACATCCCAAACTAAGATTAGAGACTGGCCTCAAAACCCTGGGAGAAAAGGCAAGGTAGTATTATGTATTTTTCAAGCTTTTTCACCTTTATGAAACCAGGATGACGATGAAGTTCTAGTAGCCAACCCCTGAAACACCCCCATTTGAACTCCTTCTGAGTTACAAGGCAAGGTGCAGCAACTCAAAGAAAAGCAGTGCAGAGAAGGCAACAACAACAACAACAACAACAACAACAACAACCCCCATCCCCCTGAGTCAATTTGGGTTCAACAGAAAAATATCCTTCTTGGCTTCAGGTTAGGCAACCACCTGCCTTTGCACTGTCAGCTTAAAAATGCTGGGTGGGATATTCCTTTTGCTCGATGTGATAAGGGTACCACTGGAAAGATAATTTATTTTATCAGGTCTGTCCAAAGCCTACGGTAGTTCTCAATCTGTACCATTATAAGGGTCTTCTCTGGACTTCCATTGGCAGTACGAAATGGTGCAGTCCAAACGCAGGGTTGAGCTAGGTAACCTGTCATCCATCTGTCTCAAGAGACAATGGGGTGTGTCTCTGGTGGTGAAGTCAAACTGGAGAATCACAGCACCTGCTGTAGATTCAGAGAATGGTAACTCATAACTGATGGCTCTGTCATTGATTTTGCTGTGTTAGCATCACTGAAGTGACCTCTTTGGGGCGCAAACCTGGGCAGTGTGTATGGCGGTCCTGGGCTGCCAAATGACAAGATTCCCCTCTCGGCCTCGCTGATGTGGTCCAAAGGAAAGCAGAGCAAAAGCATTTGGCACCAACTTGGTTGCAGGAGTTGCTGGAAGGAGGCGTACAAGGTGCTATCCAACCATCTTAGGGACTCCACTCTGGAATTGTGTAGGGTTTACTGCTTAACCTTTTCTTCTCCAAAGATGTCCTGCAGGGCAGCAAGGATCTAAGTACTGTACTACTTATAAATGAGCCTCTTTTTGGGTCATAATTATTGTCCTTGCCCATAGATGCCAGTTCCCTGGGGCCCTGGGTGCCCAAGAACCCACAAAATTCCCCAGGAAGGGGCTGGGTACCCACAGGTTTCGGCGCCAGAGCCATGTACGCTGCATGGCACCCATGACACAAGCTGGCACTCTTGTCCTTGCCATTGTCCTTCCAGGGCCGGCCCTACGGCAAGGCTGGGTGGCGCAGGGTGCCAGGGGGGCGCTGTGCTGCTGCGCACTGTGCCCACCAGACAACCGCGCTGGTAAACGGGTGGGGGGGCGCCGGAGGGATCTTCGCACCATGGTGCCAGGGCGCCAGATAGGTTTAAGACGGCCCTGTGTCCTTCCATAGGGCCTTGAAGGTGAAATCTGCAAAGGAAAGAAAAACGGAATTTAGACTTCGATCTCCACAGTGTAAGAGATATTTCAGAAGTAATCATATCTGCAAAAATGAAGATTGCATGTTTCTGGCACATAGAAACCATAAAGGAGAAGCCTGTTCAAGGGCATTTGAGCATGTGAGGCTCCATCTGCAGTCAGAAGGTTTGCCATTCAATATATTTTTGAATTGAGAGCTACTTAACAGTAGGTCTTTTGTTAAGACATCATGGTGGTTCTTGGTTGCTGTGTCAACAGGGGAGAATAGCAGTGAAAATTTTGTTTTCTTATGACAGTTGTGTGGGACCTCTTAGACCATTATTGTTTCCTGCTTAATCCGGATTGGAGGCCAAATTAATAAAGAATACTAGGAGGAGGGGTGCTATTGTTTTGTTTGTTATTATGTTATGCATATTTCTCTTTTTATACTGTAAACTGCCCTGTGTTTAAGATTGGGTGGTTGTCTGTAGGCAATGAAAGGTCTTCCTCCCAGAGCTTGAGAAAGGAGAACTGTCATTGTCTAAACAACTCCTCACCCACAATAATACCACCACCAGACTTAACATGGACACTGGTACCAGAGCCTGCAATAAACCCAGGTGCCAACTTTGCTGCCACATACACCCAGACAACACCATTACTGGCCCCAACAACATCAAACATACCATCTCAGGACTATTTAATTGCTCATCTTCTAACATTGTGTATGCCATCAAATGGCAACAGTGCCCTTCAGCTCTCTGTATTGAACAAACAGGCCAAACCCTATGCCAAAGGATAAATGGACATACCGGTAAATCTGACATCAGGAATCACAAGACAGAGAAACCAGTAGGAGAACACTTCAATCTCCCAGGACATTCTATACAAGATCTCAAAGTATCTGTCTTATTACAAAAGAATTTCAAAAATAGACTGGAAAGAGAAGTTGCTGAATTGCAATTTATTACCAAACTTAAAACCATGGAGAGACCTGGTCTGAATAGAGACATTGGATTCTTATCTCATTATATATGATAAAGCTATTTTTAGCCATCTCACCCCTTGCTTTTTCCTGTAAGACCAATTGCAATCATTAACAGTCGTCAGCAGGTTTACCACACCTACAGCCAATCACCCATTCTTCTGAGTAATACCCCTCCCCACCCTCTCACTATATATAAGGGCCTGGTGACTTCTGTTTCAGTGTATCTGAAGAAGTGTGCATGCACACGAAAGCTCATACCAATGACAAACTTAGTTGGTCTCTAAGGTGCTACTGGAAGGATTTTTTATTATTATTTTGTTTCAAAAGAAATAGAAAAGCTAGCTGCTTTTCTGTTCTGAGTTTTACTGGGTTGCCTGGGGGAGTTTGTAATCTTGGAGTTTTTGATTGTTGGTGCTGAAAAGGAGATTGATTGCAGGGACTGGCTTTAAGACAAAGACTGAAAGCTCCATTTCTGAATTTGAAATGCAGGAGAGATGGATAGACAATGAAGGAGGGTAATCACACAGAGCTTTTTTAAAAAACTGTTTTAAGTACTGGGAACTAAGAAGTGGAAATGCTTCACTGAGACCTACGATAATCCTAAACGACTGCTGGAAGCATTGTCTAGAACTGGATGAAAAGCTCAATGCATGATAAATGTTGATGCTTTTTCAGGAAGATGACACAGCAGGTGTGAAATATACCGTACTCGGAGTCCTGTAGTGATTTCATGCTCTTTATTGCAGCTTGTAAAACAGTAAACGAAACTTTTCCCAAAACATCTGCTATCGGTATATATACATTATTTACACATTGGGCCCTGCGTGATTGGCTAATTCCGGGCTGCTCCTGTAGGCCAATCAGGTTGCGGTTTCACTTCCTCCAGAAGCCTGATTGGCTGCTCCTACAGGCCAATCAGGTCGCTGATTCACTTCATCCAGGAGCCTGATTGGGTGGCTCCTGCAGGCCAATCAGACTGCTGCATTCTGGATCTTGTTGTTCTAGGATTCAGCTCAGTACATAACAAGGTGTAACTTACTCTCTGCTGTTCTGAGTGTGCAGATATTCAGATTCTTACATAAAACTGCATAGTGCTCTGATTCCTTAGCCGCATATTAGTGGCTTGATCCACTCTCGGGTCAAACAAAAGCCTTTTGCATGGATGAGGATGGAGGCAATGTCCTCCATCATGAGTAACACTATACTGTATCTTAGGCTGAACTGCACTGTAGTTCTTTAACATACTGAACCTTATTCTTACATTTTTTTAATTATTATTTACTGCAAGCAAAATCAAACTTTGCATTTAAAATGCCTTATGCAATACCGCACACCATGCAATAAAAAATTGGGTTTATGCATGTGGTTACTCATCTGAGTCAGCAAAGCATGGCTCTGGGACTTCCTTGCAATGCCAGGCTCAGCGCTTCAACATGAGGAGGGCGGGAGAGAATATAAAGGCAATTAGTGAATCAGTTACTCTCTTCATGTCACTGAGTCTATGAATCTTCGGGCAATTAGGAGATTCTGACTGAGTGCATTTTTAAATTTTTATTTTTATTTGCAATTTAACAAGGGGAAAAAAGATGAAATAAAATTATAGAAAAAGGGTAGAGAGAAAATAATAACAATCATGATAAATAATAAGGTATAAATAATACTAACAACACTAGTTCCATCAGTACACAAATGAAACATGTAAGTTAATTTAAGCCCTTCAGATGCCCAAATGGGTATCCTCAAGAAATTGACACCTACTGGTATATGAAATATGTTCAAATGTAGCCAGAGTAGTGAGGTCCTCAGACCATCGTGTAATAGACAGTGGGTATTTATCCTTCCTTGCATTAGCTACCATAACGGATTGCAAAATTGTTTGTTGTCTGTCTGTTTATTGCCACCCACCCCTTTGCACAGCCCCGGGTGCTCGCAACCCACGCTATACCACTGATAACACTTGCTTTGATGTAATGTCGCCTAACCTCCTCACAGAACTGAGTTGCATTTAAAAAAACAGTGTCATCTAATCTCCCTGCGAAAAAATCAGGAGAAATATTCACTCTATGGGTTTATTTGGAAACACCCTTACTTCTGTGGTAAGTCCATCTTCCCAAGGACCCCTGGCTCATAGCTGTCAACTTTCGGATTTGAAAATAAGGGATCAGCAGCCAGCCTCACCTGTCCCGGGGACAGTCTAACAATCCAGGATAGCAGCGGGAAACGGCGCTGGAATAAGGGAATTTCCAGCAAAAAAATTACAGCTGTGGCTTGGAATAAGGGAGTTTCGTGCAAAAAAAAAGGGAGGGTTGACAGCTATGCCCTGGCTTTAGGAAGAAGCATCTATAGTGCCTGACTCTGGGGGCAAGTTTGAATTTCAGCACCTCTAAGCTTTGTGGTGCTGGAGGAGACTCTTGAGAGTCCCATGGACTGCAAGAAGATCAAACCTATCCATTCTTAAGGAAATCAGCCCTGAGTGCTCACTGGAAGGACAGATCGTGAAGCTGAGGCTCCAATACTTTGGCCACCTCATGAGAAGAGAAGAATCCTTGGAAAAGACCCTGATGTTGGGAAAGATGGAGGGCACTAGGAGAAGGGGACGACAGAGGACGAGATGGTTGGACAGTGTTCTCGAAGCTACGAACATGAGTTTGACCAAACTGCGGGAGGCAGTGCAAGACAGGAGTGCCTGGCGTGCTCTGGTCCATGGGGTCACGAAGAGTCGGACACGACTAAACGACTAAACAACAACAACAACAAAGCTTTGAAATCAGGCACTGATTCACCCTCTTTGCAAAGGACGTGATGTTAAGCTTGTTGTGAAACACCCTATCAAATGCTCCTGCTTTGCCTGCAATGCTCCTTTACTTCTAAGCATCCTTGCTCAAAATATACCTCAGAATAAGAAATGTGTGGTTGGAAGGGACCCTAAGGATTATCTAGTCCAAGACAAATAATGAAAGACAGAGAGGGAAAAGTGTTGCTACTATGACCCTCTCATTTGTTAGGTTCCCCCCCCCCAGCAATCTATCTATCTATCATCTATCTATCTATCTATCTATCTATCTATGTATCTATCTATCTATCTATCTATCTATCTATCTATCTATCTATCATCTATCTCTCCATCTCTCCATCTCTCTACCTACCTACCTAATTAAGCATTCCTTCGTGACCACCTTCTCCGAACTGCCTCACTACAAAGCAAATTGCACACCACATGGATTTAGGTGCTAACAACTACTAATCAAGGGGCTAAGCGAAATCCTTCATTCATCACAACTGCTGCTGTGTAATTTAGTTACTGGTCTGCACATGCCATTGGCTGGGTTTGGAGGTGTAACTCCTCATTTACATGAGATGCTCTGAAGGCAAGACTGGAAACTGCTGCTCAGCAGGACTTGCGACATTTCTTAATTACCCTTGGAAGCTTCTTTTGTATGTGTATGTATATATTTACTAAGATACAGTCCATTTTTAACCCACAGTTCCCCCGAAGGCTCAGGGCAAGAAGCGACACTGAAAAAGAAGAAGATCTCAAATTCCAGAAGAGCTAGCTTTGTAAAAACAACAAATATTACTGGAGCACTTTAAAAAGCAACCCCACATTGATTGTGGCATGAATCTCAGAAGGCTTGACCTTACTACATCAGATGCAGCCCTGCCTTCTCTGCATAAAATGGGCATCGATATAGGGTTGCAATATGTCCAGAATTTCCAGGAAGTCAAAACAGAATCTGTTCCGGAAGTCCGTTTGACTTCCAAAACATTCAGAAACCAAGGCACGGCTTCCGATTGGCTGCAGGAAGCTCCAACAAAAGAGGCTCAAAGACTCTCTCAAATCTTAAAAAAAATGTACAGTCGTACCTCGACATACGAATGCCTCGACTTCCGAAGGTTTCGACTTACGAAGTCGGCAAACCTGGAAGTTTTTTCGCCGTGCGTGTGGGGTCTGCACATGCGCGAAGCGCAAAATCGCGCTTCACGCATGCGCAAAATGGATGCTTAGACAACTGAAGACTTCGACTTAGGAAGAGCGCCGCGGAATGGATTGCCTTCGTAAGTCAAGGCACCACTGTAGTATAAACACCGACAACTGGGGAACATCGGCCTGCAAATTGGAGGACAGCCTTCACCAAAGGTATCATGGGTTTTGAAGATGCTCGAACTCAGGACGAAAGGGAGAAACACGCTAAGAGGAAGACACGCTTGGCAAACTCTCACCATGATCAACTCCTGGCTGGAAACCTATGTCCCCACTGTGGAAGGACATGTGGATCCAGAATTGGCCTCCATAGTCACTTACGAACTCACTTTTAAAACCGTGTTTATGGAAGACAATCTTACTCGGCTATGAGTGATCGAAGAAGAAGAAGAAGATAGGGAACTATAGCCCTTCCCATCAATTCCAACTAGCACATTCAGGGGTGATGACAGATGTAGCCCAGCAACTTCTGGAGGCAGTGGAGGCTGATCTATTTGGGTGGAGGGGACAATGTCTCACCAGCCTGTCTTAGTCAGACCCCATCTACCTGCCTTCTCATGTACAACCAGTAATGGATGCCTCTAGTTGCCATTGGTTCTGGCTCCACTCACTGCTAGTCTCTCTGCCTTCTGCCCTACCAGTCCTAATGGGCACAAGCCACCACTGCTCTCCATCCCTGCCCTAAAGGGACCATTCTGTTTTCAAGCCAGTATCATCATGTGGCTTTAGAAGTCTTGCTTTCTCCTGCAAAACATGTCCATCGCTTTTGTGTTCAGCTAGCATTTGTTCCATCTTATTTGCCGCATATGAGAGCCTTTTCCACCTGGTTTGTTCATGTGCATTACAAAGAAGTTATGCACTTATCTATTTCACATTCCTCTTTTGTTGTCCCCCTAGAGTTTCTACCAAGACTCTTATCTCCCGGAGAGCAAACTTTGTTAGAATGGAGGCAGGTGTTAGGAATTATGGTAGCTGAGCTTGACCTACCCAGTTAATCATTTTGGATGTGTGCCCCCAGGGGTAGGGACACACTGAAGAGGAGAAACACACACACACACACACACACACAAGCCACTCTTGCATTTTGCTATATGAGGCCAGGGGAATGAATCAACAGGACCACACAGCAGGGACCTTGCATAGATCAGTAGGACAAGCCCTACAACCAAAACAAAGGCGGCAAAAGCAAATTTTATGCACCGAGTTTGGCAGTTTGCTTGAGGTTTTCTTAACGGCAAACTCTACGGGAGATGGAAACCCCTTGGAGTTTGACCTTGTATTTTGTCAGCAACTGTTCCAAAAGCACTAGCACAGCGTTTCTGGAAAAGCAACACATTTGTTGCATGATCGGGGAGGAAAAAGAACAGCAAGCAATTATTTTAGACTCTCCCTCCTGCTTTGGAGTTCTTCGACTTCTTTTTTAAACTCACCCTCAAGTGGATTATTCATATAACCTGGAATATTATTCTGAAGGCATCTGTGACTGGTGTGAGGGTCTCAGGGTTAGGTTTTCACACCTCAGCGCACATGGATCCTGCAGCTCAATCCCCATTAATACTAATAGAAGCTGCTCAGCAACTGAGCGCCAGAGTTTTACTTCCCGGGGTTGACCTTGCTGGTAAAATGAAACAGTCAAATGAATATGTATATAGATTGGGGCTAATAAAAATCCATGCCGTTGATCATCTTGAAAAGTTCTTCCTACCTGCTTTGCATCCCCCTCCGTGGAGACCCTGGAGACAGATGCTTTTAATATTGTTTCGGCAGCTCCATGTAGTTGTCTTGTCATTTTAGCTTCTAATCTGCACCAATGCAGAGTTGACATAGTCTATTGTTCCCCCACCTTCCTAGCTTGCTTACAGCTAGTATAATTCTCATTGTTTTTTATTTATTTATAAGGCACCAGAAGGAAGTTCTACTGGATGGGAACATATATCAGTGCCTGTTCTGACTCCCCGTAACGAATCCGAGGAATCAGCTCCAACATCAGATACTAGTTTCTTACAAGGTGGCTGTTTCTCCTACATTATAGAGCAGGCATAGGCAAACTCCGGTCCTCCAGATGTTTGAGACTACAATTCCCATCATCCCTAGCTAAAAGGACCAGTGGTCAGGGATGATGGGAATTGTAGTCCCAAACATCTGGAGGGCTGGAGTATGCCTATGCCTGTTACAGAAGATGGTTCTTGATTTCAAGGAGGGCTGTTTTCTGTTTGAAAACCTCTGTTCGAAGGACTCTCTGGTCTAAGTTCCATTTAAAGATAAAGACTGCGCTTTAAACCCCTCCAGTGTTTCCCCCACAAACACTGCTCTTCCCCTGCTCTTTACTGTTTTCACATATGACTCCTTTACCTTTTGTCCCCTGATTGCCCATAGTTTTGGTCTTTCAGTTCTGAGCTACCGCTGCTCATGCAGACAAAAGTAAATGACTTAACAGCCCTTTATGAATAAGATGTAAACATATTTAACAATGTTGCTTCAAATCATTCTAGTATGATTCTAATGGATATATCCATTGACAAGTAATCACATTGCTCTACTGGCATAGCAGCTTCCAAAACACTTGTATCTGAGGGCAACCCCGCCACATGTGGATGTATGTACCAACCATAACACACATTTGGGTTTGCCAAGGATAACGTCCTTGGTGTCAATGTAGGCAACACTGAACAGGATGCACCCAAATTGCCAACTCAGAAGAAGGCGGCTTTCTATGCTTCTAGGGTCCATGGGGTTGCTCTGCCTAAGCCCTGACCCGCCAAATCCTGGACCTGAGGCTGCTAGGAACCTTTCTTTCACAGAGGTCAATTGTAAATATATTAGTCAATGTAGGTATAATATAGCTCAGTTGGTTAGAGCATGGTGCTGATAGCTCAGTTGGTTAGAGCATGGTGCTGATAATGCCAAGGTTGCAGGTTTGATCCCTGTATGGGACATTTCTGTCTTGCAGGGAGTTTGGACTAGATCCTGCATAGGCTCTCCAGATGTTTTGGAACTACAACTCCCATGATCCCTGATCACTGGCCCTGTTAGCTAGGGATCATGGGAGTTGTAGTTCCAAAACATCTGGAGAACGAAGGTTGCCTATGCCTGGACTAGATGATCCTCAGGGTCCCTTCCAACTCTGCGGTTCTGTGATTCTAGTATGATTCTATTTTTTTTTAAAATATATTTTTATTAATTTTTCCAATTAAAACCAATTATATCACATTCATTATTTCAAATTATACACATATATATCAATCAAACCGAATGTTATGCCAAATCATCTAAAAAGAATTTTTTAGGGTTCCCATACTTCAAGAAATTGGGGATTCCTCGCAACCGTCCACTGTCGTCTTTTTTCTAAAGTTCAAATCGTCTCTCCAAATCCATAATAATCCAGATCTTTCCCTTTACAGTCACATAGATGTTTTCCTCTTTCAACCGATTATTTCCCAGCTGCTGAGATAAATGTCAAACAAAGTTTCACAAATGTTCTTTCTCCTGTGTGAGTTAATCAGTCCAGCCACCCCATAAATCTTCTTGGTCATTGCGTTGGCTCTCAACACGAAGCAGCGCCATCTTAAAAAAACTCAAATCACTTTCGTTTTCTCTCATAACCATGTAGATTAAACGATCTTTATAAAATTTCCAGCTTTTCTGGGCAGAAGAGCCAGATCTCACACCATGCATTGACTCTTGGTAAATTAATGGATCTCCTTGCCCTATAGCTGAACTTAGCTTCAGGTCGCTGCTCCAATTCAAAGTGGGTCACAACTCATAAATCCTCCGAATGCGTCCAGGCACTCCTTCCGTCCAGCTAGAGGGGGGCTTTTCTCGTCGGCAACTCCTCATCTTCAAAAAATATGTTCAATAACAACAGTTTATAAAGTTCAACTCACACAGTCTTTTGCTTCTCTTTCACTCCAAACAAGCCAGGACATCACGTCTGGGAAGGTACGAAGTAACTCATATGAAAATAATAATAAAAAAAGACTCACTTCCCTTATCGCTCTGTCCCCATCAATCCTTCTTCCAGATGATATACAGCCTTTAACTCCTCACCCTCAGCAGCATATATTTCTCGGCAGTAAACAGCGCTTCTGCCCCTCCTTCTGAAGTATGTCCATAGATTTAAGCCTAATTGTCTTCTTTAATCATGGAAATCCCCGCCGTGCAGATTAGCGTCCGGGAGTCCTGGCCGTCGTAAGAGCTTAAGCCCAAGCTCCCCCCACTCCATTAACAGTCGGAGTGGGTCTGGGGGCATCGCGGGCCAGTGGCCCCTCTCCGTAACCCCCGGAGAGGGCAGGGGGTTGCCATTTACTCCCCTAGCAACCGCCAAATTCCTTACGAAGGTCAGAGGGATGGAAAACAGGTCCGCCATTCCTGCAGGCGGAAACCGGAACCTCTTGATTCTAGTATGATTCTAACTGGTATTCTTGGGTAATTGCTGGGGCTCCCCTTTCATATTCCCCTCCCCCCGGCACTGGGCAGGTGGATCTCACTGCTGTCAGGTAAGCCCACTAGAGCCTGCTGATGGGGAAGAGACATTTTGCTTCAAACCTGGAGCCCACCCTGAGATCCAATAATGAAAAGATGCTGGGAGATCAGTGCAGAGTGTGATGGCGGCTGAATAATGCTGTAGTTTCCACAAGGCTTAACTTCCCTTTTCAAGGTTATCTCTTTTCAACATAGACAGATAAACAGCCTTTTTAATAGATTGGAATGATGGATTCTAGCCTGTGAGAAACGGATAGAGACAACAGCCTCCTTGTGCAAAATATTCAATGAGCTTATAAACAAAAGATAATGTATGATTTTAAAAAATTGCATGTTTTTTTTTAGGTGATCAGCTAGGATCTTGTTGAACGTATCCTTTATTCGTCTAACAAGAACCACAGTCTATGTCACTCCTGAGGCAAACATGCTGAATTGTGGAAATGGTCAATTTTACGCTCATCTTTCTGATGGCTCAGGGCCCTTTCACACAAGATGCAAGGTCGTCCCCTGGGCAGGGCCGGATTTAGGTTTGATGAGGCCCTCAGCTACTGAAGGTAATGGGGGCCTTTATATGTCCAGCTGTCAACAACAAATTGTCACTGTTTTTTTGTGTTGAATATATGCTATATGGTATTTTATGGACCTAATAGGTATCTAAAGCCATTTGCACATGCAGAATGTAGGCACCCGGTGTTAGGATTTCATGCTCCCCGATGCTGATTTTATGATTGGTATATTTCACACGCCTGTCTGAGTGGAGCGTGAGAAAGGAAGCCTGTCTTATCTCTCTTCCGGTGTGAGATCCTGAAACTGTACTTTCCATAGCTGCCAAGTCTCCCGCTGAAAAATGCGGGATCAGTAGCGGCGCGTCACCGGAAGTCACTTCTACACATGTCTGGACATGTGTAGAAGCGACTTCCGGTGCCGCTCTGCCCGATTTCCGGTGCCCAGACATGGGCAGAGCGGCACCCAAAATGGAGCCTCTGGCAGGTAGGAAATCCAGGGGATTTCCGGGATTTTTTTCCATTCGGGAGAACAGTGGGAAACGGATTAAAATCCGGGGGTTTCCCACGAAAAACGGGAGACTTGGCAGCTATGGTACTTTCACTTTTACGTCGTTCTGTTCTCTCTCAGAACTGGGTGAGAGAGAGCACCATGATTCCTTTTCTGTGTAATATAGTGTAAATAAATAGTAGTTTAGAACTACGACACTTCATTCTTCTTGCTGTGCTAAGCAAGGAGGCTAGTGTGCATAAATCAAGTTGGTTTGTGTCGCTGGAGCGCCCTGGAGAAGAAGGGGATGCCTTTTCCAGAGCTATGCTTACTGGAGGACGCTCAGAGTTCCAGGAGCTTGCAGGCGGCCCAAGGGCGTTTCCCCAACAATTGGTAGCAGAGGAGGATGGTTCTGGGCCAGTGCACTCTGGAGCAGAGGTGCCGGTTCGGCCTTCCAGGGAAAACCTACTGAGCCTGCTGAGAGTCTCTAAAGATGTTTTGTGGTAGTTTTAATGCATATTTTTTTTTAAAAAAAAAGGGAAGAAAAGCTCTCAGATTAAGGTCTTGTTTGGCTTTCCATTTTGAGGAGGACATCACAACATTCTTCACATCAGATTAAGCCTCTTTTTTCATGTCCTTGGAAATGGACTTCATTCACGCAGCCAAGGCTGGAGACTTTGAAGCAAGCAGCACTTGACAGCCAAGGCTCTTCCCGGCGAACGAAGCTATAACTGTTCTGGCATATCGGTTTGTTATCTTTATTGCAAGCTGGCAGGTGCTTTTCGAGCCTTCGAAATGTAAATAAAAGATGGCAAGGGGCAACTGGATATGAAATAAAGAATAGCAACACCTACAGAGCGAAAGCATTTGGCGAGCTCTCTAACTAACGCAGTTGGCTCACTTGATAAATCTTTTAGCAACTTCTGATTTCACAATAGTCCATGCGCTAAAGAGCAAAAATGGAAAAGAGTAAGTTTAACTCCTGGTTTTCTTTTTCTTTTGTGAAGCTTATTGTTGAAGATGCGCTGGATGTATTTATTCCACACCAAGGAATGAAAACATAAGGCACATCGGCTGGGTGGCTATTTGGGGTTACAACTTTATCAAGTTCTTTTAACCAAACCGCAATGCATTCCTGCAGTTAAATTGTTTGATCCACTAGTAGGCTCATGCCATTAGTAAGCCCAGTGCATTCTGGTAGTTAAAAAGGCTCAATGCTCCTTGCCCTTTCTGTGCTCATCAGTTCACATGCAGCTGCTGCTGAAATGAGAGCTATAGAAACAATTTTATTTCATAGCTGAACGAGACATCAGGAGTCATCTATTTCAGCTGAATGTGGGAATCTGTAGATACAGAGTACCTGACAGATGGGGACCATCCAAACTCATCTTAAATGCCTCCAGCATCTACGGATGCCCAGCCTGCCTCAAGGCAATGGAGCCCTAGTTATATAGTTATTTGCTCGTGACTGTCCACTCACTGTAAAACAGCCTTTCCCCAACCTGATGCCCTCCAGCCTGTCTGGTGGAGGCTGATGGCAGAAGCAACTGGATGGCAGAAGCACTGGGTTGCAGGAGGTTGCCCTATAGGATGTGTGAATGGAGGCTTTGACAGTGTCACTAGCAATCCCCATCACCAGCTAGCAAGCCTTAGAGTTAGTGAGGCCACGAAGCTGAAGGGTATTTCCTGTCCCAAATTATCTCAGTTTGATAACCCATAAAAGGTTGTTTGGAAATCGGGGGGGAAATCCTGTGCAGTTCTGTTGGAGTTTGAGGCCTACATTGAAAGTGATGAATACCACATACACGTTCTTTATATGGTCCAAAGACCTACAAAAGCAGTTTCAAAGCAAAATACAGCAGAAATACAAGAGAAAATTCCAAGACAGTCATTATGTTTTACCAGGAGCATGTTGATTCATAATTCTTATTACCTCAAAGAGATTTTTTTTTTTTTGTGCCACAGCCAGGTTAATATCTTTTGTCTGATCTTCGAGAAGATACTTGAGATAGAAGGTTTCAGAATTTCCAGGTAAATTTGCCATTAAGGGTCCAACAAATTGATCTCTGGCCCACAGTGTAGTAGGATACGCTTCATACAATAAACAGCCTGAGAATTTAGCAAAGTCTGTTCTGATAAGGTATACCGATCAGTTTGCCGTTGAGAACTTTAGATGGAAATACATTTAATCTGGTTTTGGTAAACAGTTGGTGATAGTTCAGTAAAGGTAAAAGGACCCCTGACCGTTAGGTCCAGTCGTGGATGACTCTGAGGTTGCGGCACTCATCTCACTTTATTGGCCGAGGGAGCTGGTCTACAGCTTCCAGGTCATGTGGCCAGCATGACTAAGCCGCTTCTGGCAAACCAGAGCAGCGCATGGAAACGCCGTTTACCTTCCCGCCAGAGCGGTACCTATTTATCTACTTGCACTTTGACATGATTTCTAATTGCTAGTTGGGCAGGAGCAGGGACCGAAAAACGGGAGCTCACCCCGTCATGGGGATTCGAACCGCCGACCTTCTGATCGGCAAGCCCTAGGCTCTGTGGTTTAGACCAAAGTGGCACCCGCGTCAGTTCAGTACCCAGCTATAATCAATGAATACCAGAGCTTCTTTCAAGTCCAGGTGTTGTTGTTTAGTCGTTTAGTCGTGTCCGACTCTTCGTGACCCCATGGACCATAGCACGCCAGGCACTCCTGTCTTGCACTGCCTGTAGGTACAAGTCCAGGTGAGGGCAATGCAAGTCAGCACCCTGGACAGCTCCCAGTGGGCTCTGCTCAGTTGGAAAGATGTTGACTCAGCAAGGGCTTAAAGTTAGGGTTGGGACAGATCTTTATCTCTTCCCCCACAAGCTAATATTGAAAGAAGGTGGGACAACTCACTTGTCAGCTATACAATGGTTGTGGTGGAGGAAGGCATTTGCTTCATTGGTGCGTTCCCCACAGGAAGTGCACTGCTGAAGCAGCACACAGCAGGATTGAACTCTCTGCTGCTCTCCAACTGATGAACAGAGGGCTCCATCCTGCTCCCAGCAGGGGTTTGCTTCACCAGGGCATTCCCTGCTGGTGGGGATGGGACTAATGGATGGGGATGTGCAAAGTTCCATCCTGCTGGGTGATGTTTTGCCAGCGCATTCCCTGCCCCGACATCAGCTGACATCACTGAGTCACATCAGCTGATGGATGGGTTGGTTTGGGGGGGGGGGTGGCTTATGGGTCAAGAGTGGCCTGCAGGCCAGAGGTTTCCCATCCCGGACTTGGAGCAATCTGTTCTTAAAAAGGCTGAAACTACCCCACTCCAAAACCCATGATGAGGGTGAAGCAGGAGAGGCCTCACATTCCAAGGAGGAGTGAAGAGCCACAATCTTGGGCTCCCTCACCCTGAGTGAAGTGACTGGTGTATCATATGGAACAGCGCCCTCTTCAGGACCTGGAGGCAGGAGACATGGCAAAATGCTTCCATCACAAGTACAATACTTCAGGATACGCAACCATTGTATTCTACTTCTCTCCTACCTGCCCTGCAAATGCCATTTGTAGACTATGCCAAGGAGCAAAGCGATCCATTAAATCCATTCCTGGTTTCTCCCAACTAGGCAGAGAAGGCAAAACCCTGCAGCAAAAAATCCTTCCTGATGGGCCAAATCAGGAACCAGAGCTCCCCCCCCCAAATATCCCAGCATAACAGAAAGTGGTGGGCTAATATTGCATTATGTGGATTCTGAGCTGGGGGGGGGGGCAGATAACTCTCCCCACGATGTACTTAGCAGGAAGTGGGAAGCCTTAGAGGCACACTCATACATGCTTCTCATTGGGCACTCTCCACAGGGGCAGTGAATAATAATAATAATAATAATAATAATAATAATAATAATAATAATAATAATTTATTTGTATCCCGCCATCCCCGGTCAAAGCCGGGCTCAGAGCGGCTAACAACAAGTAAAAATAGAACAATGTACATGAAAATCACAGTCAATTAATTAAAATACATTCTAAAATCAATTCAGAATCAAATTAATGGCAACCATTGTTAGTGTTCTAGGAGGATTACAGAAGGAGAGAGGGGGTCAGACTGTGCCTGGCGGAACAGCTCCATCTTGCAGGCCCTGCAGAAAGATGTCAAGTCCCGCAGGGCCCTAGTCTCTTGTGACAGAGCGTTCCACCAGATTGAGGCCACGGCCAAAAAAGCCCTGGCTCTGGTTGAGGCAAGCCTAACCTCCCTGTGGCCCGGGATCTCCAAGATGTTTTTATTTGAAGACCGTAAGGTCCTCCATGGGACATACCAGGAGAGGCAGTCCTGTAGGTACAAGGGTCCTAGGCCGTTTAGGGCTTTAAAGGTTAAAACCAGTACCTTAAACCTGATCCTGTACTCCACCAGGAGCCAGTGCAGCTGGTATAGCACCGGGTGAACGTGATTCCATGGCGAGGACCCCCGTAAGGAGTCTCGCCGCGGCATTCTGCACCCGCTGGAGTTTCTGGGTCAGTCTCAAGGGCAGCCCCATGCAGAGTGAGTTACAAAGAGTTACAAAGTGGGCTTAGTCTGTCCTGAAGCCTCATGCATTGTTCCCTCTTAAGCTAGGGAGGCTTTTAGTGGAGGTGAGTCCACTGCTCTCTGAACATTCAAACGTTTGCAGAATGCTTGATCGCTGCATTAGTCATTCAATTGCGTTTGATTTAAACTATGATTACGGGGATGATTTCTATTGTGCAGTGCTTGGTAGTTGGCCTGCAAGGCCATTCTTGTTTGGCACGTACTTGGTAGGCAACATGCAAAAGAGATTCGTTGTAGCTCATAGCAGATACCCGCCAAATCAAAATCCCTTGGCAGGCTCCTATGGCTGCATATGCAACGAAGTACCTGGACTTTGCTGTTAAAGAGTCCTTGCTTTGAGTTCTCGGGCATATTATTGGTGGAATTAGCACGGATCACAGATGAGAAGTTGGCCTGAGTGTCCTAGGACATAGGAATATAAGCACCTGCCTTACACAGAGTCAGACCCCTAGTCCGTCTACTTCAACATTGTCTTCACTGACTGGCAGCAGGCAACAGGACATTCTCAGCCCTGCTTGGAGATGTTGTGTATTGGGACTTTCTGCATGCAAAGCAGAGGCTGCACTACTGAGCCATGGCTCCTTCCTGAAGTATGGAAGGAAGGGTTGGAAAAGGGGTGTGAGCCATAGAGCAGAAGACGAGGGATGTGCCCCAGCCATGATCCAAACCCCAGGGCTGAATGTGCTTGTTGTCTACCTACAAAACCCTTGGTTACTTGAGGCACCTTTCATGTGAGTCATCCATAACTCACTCACTCAGTTATGAAGTATCTGAAGAAGTGTGCATGCACACGAAAGCTCATACCAAAATATAAACTTAGTTGGTCTTTAAGGTGCTACTGAAGGAATTTTTTTATTTTGCTTCGACTCAGACCAACACGGCTACCTACCTGTAACTCACTCACTCACTCACTCTCTCCCTCCCCCTCCCCTCTCCCCCTCCCCATTCTGATTTTCAACAAAATATGATCAGAACATTAAGTCCCCCCCCCCAGTTCCACCAGCCTCCCCCAGGAACAGAAAATTAATGTGTATTCTTTCTTTTTTATTGTAGTGCATTTATTCCCCGGAAGGGTTGTGACCAGGGAGAGGGATTATTTGTTTTATTTTGTTCACCTCATATTTGGAACACCTCCCCTGAAGAAGCCTGCCTAGTGCCAACTCTGATGCCCGTTCAGTGTCAGCTAAAGACTTCATTTGCCCCGGCAGTCCAGCATTCTTCATAACTGGTTTTACAGTCGTACCTTGGAAGTCAAACAGAATCTGTTCTGGAAGTAGTTAATTCGACTTCTAAAATGTTCGAAAACCAAAGTGCGGCTTCTGATTGGCTGCAGGAAGCTCCTGCAGCCAATCGGAAGCTGCAGAAGCACCGTTGGACATCCGGGTTCTAAAAGAACGTTCACAAAATGAAACAGTCACTTCCGGATTTGAAGCATTTGGGAGCCAAAATATCTGAGCTCCAGGGCGTTCGGGATCCAAGGTAGGACTGTATGTAGTATCATTTTTGCAGCTCCTCTGAGATCTGCTGCTTTTTATGGCTGCTGCTTTTAATGATTTGCGTCAAGCTTGTATTGTACTTATTTTTTGAACGTTCTGCTGCCCTTGGAGGCTTGTTCTGAAGGCTAACATATATTTTTTTAAAAAAATCAAAACCATGACATTTTGAGGGTCTGAGTCTTGATATTTGAAGGTGACAATATTGACGTCACAATCTTCACATTGCCAGCTGCTCATTATACAAGCCAGCATTCTTTGAGTCTAGTAATCAATTTTTTATTTTATTTTATTTTTTTGGAAGGGGGGATTTACTGGCAAATGGCACAAATGTTATGCTTTCATTTGAAAACCTGTAATCTGCTCTAGCAATCTGTTATAGCATATGTAGCAGCTCGGGTGCATGTACCATATTTCAAGGAAGGTTCCAATTACTGAGGTTTTATTCACACCAGTTTTATGCAAATCTGTCGTGAGTGGGTGTCTGTAAGAATCAGTGTCTTGGGCTCATTAGTAAACACTCACTTTGAAGTCAGCTTTGCATCCAGACTACAGAGCAGTGAATAATATCAGATCAATCTGATTTCATTGAAAATGTATGAGGAAATGCCAGGATAGAATGTCAAGGTTCTTGTTTCCTAATGGCCTTCTATACAATGGAGACACACTAACTTGCATGGCTATATTTCTGCATTTTTCTTTTAATATTTAGCAGCTGGGTCATTTTCAGAGTTGAGCAGCTTTCCCTATACAGTGGTACTGTACCTCAGTTTTCGAGCATCTCGGTAGCTGAATGTTTCAGTTTGCGAACTTTTTTTGGAAGCCGAACGTGCTGTTTTGAGCGCTTCTGATTTGAGTGTTTCGCTTATCTTCTGAGTGCCATGCTGAGGTCTGTCGGCTGGTGAGTCCCGAGCACCCACGCAACACGGAGGTGATATTTGGAGCTTATATTTGTCACTTTTTGTTTTTGCTATTTATTTTGCATTTTTGTTTTTGGGCTTTTTTGGTTAATTTGTATTTGTGACTGTGTGGAACCCAGTTCAGTGGTCTCATTAGATAGTAAAATTCATGTTAAATTGCTGTTTTAGGTGTTGTTTTTAAAAGTCTGGAACGGATTAATCCATTTTGCATTACTTTCTATGGGAAAGAGCGCCTTGGTTTTGGAATGCTTTGGAAGTCGAGCGGACTTCCAGAACAGATTAAGTTTGAGAATCAAGGTACCACTGTATATAAAACTTCTTGCTCTGTAAATGTAGTTTCTGCTGCTTTTTTTCTTGATTCAAGGGAGTTGTGGCAAGGACAGGAGAAACAGATTTTTGGTTGAGCATTAAGAGAGCAGATCAACAATGGTACCGCAATGATGGTCTCTTCTTCATTGGAGGTCTCCAAGCAGAGGGTAGACTATTATCAGCTGGAGATGCTCTACCTCTGGATTGCCTGCATCAAGGAGATGTTTGGACTGGCAGGTGTCTACAAAGCCCCCTTTCAGTTCCATAAATCTATGACATTTTAAAAATGCTTTTTATTAACTTTTTAATACAGCACATAAACACACGGCACCTAAGGAACAAACTAAAAAGAAAACACAAAACAAATGACAAACATATAATTAACCATAAATCTGAAAGTTCTTACCCACGGACTGATGTTACCGTATTGTCTATTTCTGATTCTTATTCTATTCTAATAGACCCGCTTCCTCCTCAAAGCAGGCCTGATTTCCTGTTTGATGAACTGTTTCTTTCTTATTTCATCGCTTCTACCCTTCTCCATATACTATTCTTGTAAACCATATTTTGCTTTGCAAAAATGGCTCAAAACCAATTCCAGGTTTTGATGTGGGGACACTGTTTTTTTTAGGTAATCTCTGTAAATTCCCCACTCCTTTTGGAATTTCTATAATTCTATGGCTTTTTTTACCTACAGTGCCAGAATGCACACCTCCTACTTTTTTCTTTTTTTAAGTGGCAAAAATCTATTCTTCCAGTAGCAAAACCATCTCTTGAACTGCAAGGCACCTCCCCGAAGTATTAAACACAAACATGACATCAGTTTTGCCACTATAAAAGGTAAAGGGATCCCCTGACCATTAGGTCCAGTTGCGAATGACTCTGGGGTTGCGGCGCTCATCTCGCTTTACTGGCCAAGGGAGCCGGCATACAGCTTCCAGGTCATGTAGCCAGCATGACAAAGCCGCTTCTGGTGAACCAGAACAGTGCACGAAAACGCCATTTACCTCCCCCCCAGAGCGGTACCTATTTATCTACTTCCACTTTGACGTGCTTTCTGCTGTTGCTTATTTAATTGTCTAGATAAGCTAAAGCTTTGGGTATTAGCCCCTCTGCAGTTGCAATTTTGTCTCACTCCGTCTCTGTATTTACCAGGACAAAGTGTTTTCTCAGCCTACAAATGTTTGTCGATAACCACAGTTCCAAGAACATCTGTGTCTCAGCTGCAAAGCAAATGAATATTTGAATATATGGGGAAAGGCATTTGGTTCTCGCCATAAACTCTCCCCCTTCTCTTCACCTCCTGCTGCATCCTATTTTGTCCCTAATTCCGCTTGAAGCTGCGCTCCTCCCCACAGAGAAATTGGAAAGAGCAGGAAGCCGCTAACTGCTCCATCAATCCAGCTTCCTCCCCCCCCCCAGCCACTTGCGGGATGTTCACAGATGAACTCTGCAGTAAAGACAGCATTTAGAGAGGTGCATCTACCGATTGGAAGATTTATGGGCTAAAACACACATCTCTAGAACACTGTTTCTGTACTGCAAGGTAACCCGGAGGAAAATGCATCTTGCAGTGTGACAGTTTAAAAGAATGCTGTCTTTGCATAGCGTTAAGATTAAATGGAAAGTTCCTAAGATAGCCATTCAGGAGCTTCTCGCTCAATTTAAAGGAGCAGCAAAATAGTGCCAGCAGGTTGTCAATTCAATGCTCTCTTTCAGTTTGCGGACCTGTCATTCAAAGCGGGCACGGATGCTTTGGAATTTGTTAGTTTGGGATGCTCTCCTCTAGGCCTAGTTGATAATGTCTTGCAGGTGTTGGTACAGTAGAGACCAAGGGTACAAGCTACGAAGATATTCTCCTGGTCTCAAAGGCAGGGTAGGGGAACTTTTTCAGTCTGGGGGGGCCACATTTCCACCTTTTCACATGCCAGTGGTGGGCAGGAGCAGAGGCTATTATTACAAGGTGTGACCGGAACGCTCGGTGAATGGTCACAGAAATCGAACAGTGAGAAATATTCGAACATACATGCCTTACAGGCCTTCAAAGCAGGCCCCTCTGATACAACACACCGTTGACAATGTTTATAGAACTGTTGGAAATTCTGGAGAAGTCCTCTCTTCATACTGCTTTCAGTTCCCTCGTCACAGCAGCTGGGACATGTGAAATGTTGGAAAAATCGATGCCCTTTCAGTGCAGATTTCAGTTTCGGAAAAAGAAAGCAATCCGGTGGGGCCAGATCGGGAGAATATGGAGGGTGGGACAACTTACTAACCTCAGTAACGATTTCATGCGGAATATGCAATTCTTCCGCCATCATTCGGATGGACAGACGCCGATCCCGCATCAAGAACTCACGAACTCTGTCAACATTTGCCGCCGTTCGGCTTGTCGGCTGTCTACCAGACCGAGGGTCATCTTCCATGGTTTTCCGCCCTTCACAGAAATGCTTAAATCACTCATACACTGTCTTTCAAGTTACAGCTTCATCTCCACCATACCTTCCAACTCCCGGTTAGAAAAATCCAGGATCAGCAGCGCCGGCACCGGAGGTCGCTTCCAGACATGCGTAGAAGCAACTTCCGGTGCCGGCGCTGCCCAATTTCTGGTGCCCATACATGGGCAGAGCGGCACCGGAAGTTGCTTTTACGCATGTCCAGAAAATGCTCAGAAGCGACTTCCGGTGCCGCTCTGCACGATTTCCGGTGCCCATACATGGGCAGAGCACCTGAAATCAGTTCTGCGCATGTCCAGACATGTGCAGAAGGAGCCTCCCTGGCAGCTACTGAAATCCGGGGGATTTACGGGATTTTTTCCAATCCGGGCTGTCAGCGGGAAACGGTTTAAAATACGGGGGTTTCCCGTGAAAAACAGGATACTTGGCAGCTATGATCTTCCACCCACAGTAATTCTGGGAACTATAGTTCGTCCTTCCATGCACTCCAATTACCAGCACCCCAAGAGATAATTTCCAGAACTCTTTTGGGGGAAGTCATATGCCCTCAAACATTCATCTGAGGAAAATAAGGACGTCCTATTCAATAACAGTAACTGCCATTTTATACCCCTAAACAGGTTTTGGTTGGGCCCCATCAGGCCCTGTTGATTTAGCTACTGCCCCCTTTTGCGTAAATAGAAATGGTGCATACACCTCGCCAACCCAGCGATGTGGCATCTCTCAGAGATGACTGCGGAAGTCAGATTTTTGATCCCTGCAGCCTTTCCGAGACATGCTCACTTCGCCCTTCCTTTCTAGTGCCTCCTGATAAAGTTGCTTCCCAACACTGCAATAAAAAAGGAGCTACAAAGCAGCGCTGGGTGTGTAGCTGTCAGGGCTTTGAGTAGCTGTCACGCAAATTGCAAAGTTAAATTGATATACTGCGGTGCTGTGTTAGAGCAGTTTGGCAGGAGCAATCGGCATGTCTCTCCCGCCCGCTGTGGCCTTTACAGGGTCCCGCCTCTTCCTGAATAATAAGAGGAAGTCACCATGTATGTGGCCTTTAATTGCTTCTGAGTAGATAGACTACATGCCATAAATGTCAAAAGGGGAAAGGGAAGTCTTATGTGCTTCCTGTTTCAATCTTAGGCATTCAGTAGTTTTGCAAAAAGCTGGGTACACAAGTGAAGCGACAAGCACCCCGATTTTAGCAGCTGGCAAAGCACCCCGTTCTGAGGGCCATCACCGCTCCCCCCCATTTACACTTTTAAAGTTTATACATTTCACTTAATTTTACAATCATTTCGACATTTCACAGCTTGACTTCCTTCCCCCTCTTTCTGTGGTTCCTTAAATTTATTTTTAATATCTTCTGCATATCCAAATTAACTTAATTTGCTCATTTATTCATCTTCTTTAAATATATACTCTTATGAAGCTGCAGGTTATTACAATAATCCTGCCAATGTTCTTATCTGTTTACAATTTATCTGTAAATATTCAATAAGCCATTTCCATTCTTTTATAAAAAAGTTTGTTATCTTGATTTCTTATTCTGATAAGGTTCGCCATTTCTGCATATTCCACAAGTTTTTGTTTTCATTCTTCCTTTGCTGGGACTTCTGCTTCTTTCCATTTTTTGTACACCAAAGAAAACCCCTCTGTGTTGCAAAACAGAACACTCTGAACAACAATAAGCAACACGTCGGCTAATATACTGACAACATTTTTTAAATAATACTATACTGTTTCAAAGTTCATAAACAAAAAACATATAATATGTGCATGGAGTCACAAATTAGTAAGAATCAAATAAATGTTCCATGAACAGGAATAGTGGGAGTGGTAAGTCACTGTCCAAGATCACTGAAATGGAGGCAGAATGCCTTTCCACAGTCAATGTCCTACAAACGTCAGGTGATGGGTGCTCTGAATGTTGCAATAGGGTGCTCTGAGCAGAGCAGCAAACAGTTCTTCCAGGAAAATGAACTGTTTCAGTGATCATTCTTCACCAGCAAATTAATTGTCCCCAAAGGTACATCAAATAGCCATGGATCAGCAAAAACTTAAAAGTGGTTGGACAGTGTTCTCGAAGCTACCAACATGAGTCTGACCAAACTGCGGGAGGCAGTGGAAGACAGGAGTGCCTGGCGTGCTCTGGTCCATGGGGTCACGAAGAGTCGGACACGACTGAATGACTAAACAATAGCAACAAAGCTTACTATACTTTTAAAGGTAAAGGTAAAGGGACCCCTGACCATTAGGTCCAGTCGTGACCGACTCTGGGGTTGCACGCTCATCTTGCATTATTGGCCGAGGGAGCCAGCGTATAGCTTCCAGGTCATGTGGCCAGCATGACAAAGCCGCTTCTGGCAAACCAGAGCAGCACATGGAAACGCCGTTTACCTTCCCGCTGTAGCGGTTCCTATTTATCTACTTGCACTTTGACGTGCTTTCGAACTGCTAGGTTGGCAGGAGACTATACTTTTATGTGATGGCTATTTGATATACCTTTGGGGACAATTAATTTGCTGATGAATAAACATCTTTCCATTTTTGGGCAAGTAACATTCTTGCGCTGTAGTAAAGGTAAAGGGACCTCTGACCATTAGGTCCAGTCGCGGGTGACTCTGGGGTTGCGGTGCTCATCTCGCTTTACTGGCCCTGGGAGCCAGTGTACAGGTCATGTGGCCAGCATGACTTAGCAGCTTCTGGCGAACCAGAGCAGTGCACAGAAATGCTGTTTACCTTCCCGCTGGAGCGGTACCTATTTACTTGCACTTTGACATGCTTTTGAACTGCTAGGTTGGCAGGAGCAGGGACAGAGCAACGGGAGCTCACCCCGCCGCGGGGATTCGAACCGCCGACCTTCTGATCGGCAGGCCCTAGGCTCTGTGTTTTAGACCACAGCGCCACCCGCGTCCCTGCCCCTGTAGTAGCATACATAAATAAGTTTCTATACAGTTTAGGTAGTTCTATCCCTATAATTCCCCAAAGAAAAACTCCTGGGTTTTTTTTTGTTTCTTTTTTACAAAGGTTATTTTAAAAAATCTTTTTCATTTCATTCTATATCATTTCCCAGTTTGCTGAAGGATGTTCCAGGCCCACCGAAATGCTTCCTGCATCAGTTTGTCAAAATCGGCTGATTGCCTGCTTTCATTGCTACATAGGAGCATATTATTCATCCTGCTCAAACACATAAGACTATGGAAGCAAAGTGTGCTTCAGATTACAGCTTAGGTTATGGGTGGAAATCTCAGGCCTCAGGGCCAAATGAGCCCTCAAGACTCTCTCCAGGACAGGACCCTCTCCAGTGGGCAATGGTTGGAGATTATGGGAACTGGAATCCAGTGACAATTAGAGGATACCACACATGGGCGTAACCAGGATTTTTGTTGGGGGGGGGGTCCAGGACTTTGTTGTTGGGGGGGCAGAACCGACGTGATTGGTCAGTTAGCTAAGTAAGCTGAAATTAGCATACCGGAAGTAGCGCGGCGGCTATTTTGGAACTGGGCGGAGCATGCTCAGAAGTGACTTTTGATGCTGCTTTGCCCAGTTCCAAAATGGCTGCCGCACTGCCGCACCGGAAGTAGCGCTGCAGCCATTTTGGAACTGGGCAGAGCAGCATCAAAAGTCGCTTCTGAGCATGCTCCGCCCAGTTCCAAAATGGCCGCCACGCCAGAATAAACTGGGAAAAAACAAAAAAATCCGTTTTTTCGGCTGGGGACAAAAACGGGGGTTTTCTGGAGAAAATGGGAGACTTGGCAGCAATGGCAGCTGCCCCTCCCTGCCACACCTTGGGGGGTATTATTGGTGGTGGTGGTGGGGTATGTGTTATTGGATAAATGTTTTTATTTTGATTTGATACGTTGTGACATTTTTTTGTGAACTGCCCTGAGACCTCCGGGTAAAGGCTGGTATATAAATTCAATGAATGAATGAATTAATGAATGAATGGCTGCCCCTGATTTATTTAGACTGGATGTTAGGAAGAACTTCCTGATGATGCAACGGTTCACCAGTGGAACAGCTTGCCTTGGAAGGTGGTGGATTCTTCAAGGTTTAAGCATTTGTGGGGTTTTTTCTTGCATCATCAGTGGGTTGGGCTAGATGTCCTTCGAGGTTCCTTCCAGCTGCATGAATCTATAATGCTTTGCCTATTCTAGACCAGTCTCCTGTTCTCATGGTGCCCAACCAGTTGCTTTGAACTGATGGTCTGGTTACACTCTTAATCCATCCTTAACCCAGCTCTTACCTGCAGGTAGCATGCAAAATAGACAAGTCCTTAGACAACAAAGAAAAATGTCTCGGGTAGCTCTCTAAACGATGGCCAGTAACAATCTGTTTTTGTTTAGCAAGATCCAATATAGGATAACATTCCGAAGAATCCATTGCCTTTGAAACGTAGCCAATAAATGGCCTCTTATTTATTTGCTATCCTTCTCTATATTCTCCCTGGATTTCTAAATTGCTCCTTTCTGCTAAAAAATGGCTTCCCTTTAATTCAGCCTTGGTTTGAAAAGCTCCATGTGGACATGGCCTAAGGGACCAATTATCCTGCTCCTTTTTTTTAAAAAAAAAGATTTGTGTGAATCCTGCTAGTGATTTCTGTGCCTCCATATACATGCAAAGGTTTGGTATGAATAAGTGCTTTGGGACGTCCGACTGAGCCAATAGGTCAGGCTTGCAGGTCTAAACCTCTGCATGTTATTTGATTCTAGGGGGAAAAAAATCTGTTTGCAGCCGCTTCAGCCCGGAAAACCGTGGGAGTTTTGCACAGAATTTCTTTCTGCCTTTTTCACGGGCTCATGCTGCAGCCGTTCATGCGACGAGCTGTGAAACAGCATGCTGGCATGCGCTGCGCCCCCTGCCCATTTCAAGGCTCATGGTTCTTCTTTTGCCCGACAAGAAAGCATGCTGATGTTTCAACATAGAAAAAGGAAAACCTGGAAGAATGTCAGAATGTAGACAGAGGGGGATGGAAGGGAGGAACGATGTGTGTGATTAACATTTATTGCCACGTGGTCAATACGTAGTTTGTACAGTGTGAAAGGAGTGATAGAAAATGGGACAAAAACAAATTGTACCACCTTGAAATCAGTTAAACTAACACAATAAATGTTAGAGTTATGGGAGTGGAATTCCTTGATCTGGACTTTGTGCCGAGTATGAATCAATAACCTCTACACACCAAGAAAAGAGTTCCAAAGTTTTACTGCAAACTGTCTTTTTTTAATTTTTAAAAAAACTTTATTTAATTTATTGCATAATGATACAAACACATATTGTTATTATTAAAAAGAAGATACAACTATAAAAGAAGATACAACTATAACAGTGTTGTTACAGTTATCTCATTTTACAGACATTCTTACTTCCCCCCTCCCCCCTCCCCCCTCCCCTTCCCCTCCCTATGTGACTTCTCAGCCGGTCCTGAGTTTCTCCCTTCTTGATCTTTATACAACCTCTACGTGCTTCCCCCCCCCTCCTTACTTCTAAATATAATTTATTGTTTACATTGTTTAAATCTGTAATATAATTCAAATTACTTTTCCAATTTGTAATTATTATCTTTACATAATGTCCATTTCTTAAATCTTCATAGAACCTTTATATATCTAATATGAGTTTAGGTTTTTCCAATATCCAATATATTCTGTGAATAATTTCCAATTTTTTTCTGACTCTTCAAATTTTACTCCCTTAATTTGTTCATATTTCCTTGCCAAATTATAATAATTATATAATTTTTGTTGCCATTCTTCCATATCTGGGGTGGTTGCGGACTTCCATTTCATTGCAATCAAAACTCTCGCAGCTGCAACAGCATAGCTTACACAACATCTGTCTGCAGAGACAGATGTACTGCAAACTGTCTTTAAACGATTACAAAAAAAAAAACACCCCATTGTAAATACAGCTCAACACACTGTTCTTAAGCAACTAGCAATGCAGTCTGGTTTTATTTAAGTTTTTGCTTGTTAATATAGTCCAAGAACTATGCTCTTTCTGGTCCCAGAGAGAGATTCAGATAAAGCAAGTTACCGTCTTGGCCTGAATATAAGCCACACTCCCCCCACCCCAAATTCCGACTGTGAAAAGTTAAAGTGCGGCTTAAATTTGTGACCTTACAAAATTGACTTTTACGATATCGCTGCTGAAACAGACCATTAGTAAAATGGAACAATAAAATGTTTTATTGCCGATTTGCGAGCTTGAGACTGTTGTGCAATTAATTCTAATGTCATTCATCGCTTTCCCCGTATTTTACAGTGCAGTATTGATTTTTTTATTTGCATTTACGGTGTTATGAACAGGTGTTTAACCCACTTCCTCCCTAGTACCCGTAGGATTTTCTTCTACATTTGCCATTTACGGGTGTGAGTGCCTGTGGAATTTTAAGGGACCGGCTTATATTTGTGTGTGGCATATATTCAGGCCAATACGGTACTTCTTCAATACTCAGGCAGCTTCTGAGAGAGACCCAGAGTCCCAGGAATGAGTCATCAACTATGTAACACGGAAACTAAGACTCCACCTTCTTTTTTGCAGCTTTAGCTGCACAACCTTTTGCACTTGCTGCAGTTCTCTGTGAAGCAGACATTCTGCAAATGCAAAGTCCTCTACATAACATTTATGCACACTAAACATACATCATTTTACAATAAACCTACATGGGAATGCAGCCTCTATCTGGGGTCTTTAAAGACCCCTTTGATGGCACTCCTGATTTGAGATTGAGCCCTGTCTTTCTGCTTTCTGTTGTCCTTCCCATTTGCCCAGATTGCTAACCATAGTTGCATCCACTACCTAGAAATGGTAAAGGTAAAGGACCCCTAAGGCCGCGGGTGGTGCTGTGGTCTAAACCCACTGAGCCTGTTGGACTTACTGATCAGAAGGTCGGCAGCTTGAATCCCCGCTATGAGATAAGCTCCCGTTGCTCTGTCCCAGCTCCTGCCAACCTAGCAGTTCAAAAGCACACCAGTGCAAGTAGATAAATAGGTACCGCTGTGGCGGAAAGGTAAACAGCGTTTTCATGCGCTGCTCTGGTTTCGGTGTTCCATTGCGCCAGAAGGGGCTTAGGCATGCGGGCCACATGACCCGGAAAAACTGTTTGCGGACAAATGCCTGCTCCCTCAGCCTGTAAAGTGAGATGAGCCCCACAACCCCAGAGATGTCTGTGACTGGACTTCAGGGATCCTTTACCTTTTTAAAGGACCCCTGGGCAGTTAAGTCCAGTCAAAGACTATGGGGTTGCGGTGCTCATCTCGCTTTCAGGCGAGCTTTCAGTCAGCTTTCCGGATCATGTGGCCAGCATGACTAAACCGCTTCTGGTGCAATGGGACACCGTGATGGAAACCAGAGCGCACGGAAACGCCGTTTACCTTCCCGCCGCAGTGGTAACTACTATTTATCTACTTGCACTGGCATGCTTTTGAACTGCTAGGTTGGCAGGAGCTGGGACAGAGCAATGGGAGTTCACTCCGTGGTGGGGATTCAAACCGCTGACCTTCTGATCTGCAAGCCCAACAGGCTCAGTGGTTTAGACCACAGCGCCACCCGCGTCTACCTACCATGGACTCAGCCTCAGAAACACTAGATCTGCAACCTGACCTCTGTGCTGTGCCTCCTTCCTAGAAACCCCCTGCCATAACTCTGAGTAACTTGGCGGTTAAGTTTAGGGATGGATTTTTACTCTTTACACACTATCCAAAAAAGTATTGCCAAAGTCTGTGCTGTGATTTTATCCCTTGGAATATACCACATTGACATTTTAATTATGCTTCTTAACTATCTGGAGCAATGTCAACACGCCCAAGGGATGTACCCGGATTAGACTGTCACTACACGAACAGAATCTGGCATCGTTAAGGGAAGGTGGTTTCTTTTAAATAAATAAATATTGGGTTTTTTTTTTGGGGGGGGGGAAACAAACTTTATATGTGCATACATCCGCTCAACCCCAGCTGCCCTCGGAAAAGAAAAACACCCATCAGCACTGCTGGAAAACTAAGGACACAACTGAATTCTCAGGCAAAGCTATTTTTTTAAACACAACCTTTTTGATACACTGACTTAAACAACTGTTTCAAGAGCTTTGTTTAATAGCCAAGGGCACACCCACACCCTGACAGTGTCACTTAAGCAGGGTTTTTTTCTGAAATTTAATTTGCAACAGCAAACCTTTGTAGCAACTAAGATTTGCCATGGTTTAGACGCCCCCCCCTTTCTTATCTAATGAATCCAGACACTGCAGACTTCTGAGGCTTTAAACTGATCAGCGGAGAAAGTCAACAAAGATGTGAAAGACAGCTCCTGCTGTAAACTCGGTGATTCTTGAAGCCAGTTTTAAAAATGCAAAACCCGTATTTCTGCTCCTGCCGACTGTGGAATCTCGGTCTGGCAAGAGGGAAGGAGACACAGCAAACTTACTATGTGCTGTGTTTGATGTGCTGCAGTAGCGCAACATGGGCTGTGTCCGCCTCTGTCACACAGTTGGGCATTTGTGTCCCATGCTCTTCTTTGGAGTCCAGGGCCCCAGAAGGGAGAGAAAAAAATATGGATCTCTGTAAGCTTGAGCCTTTTTTTTCAAGTGGTTGAGATGAGGAGTCTATAATGGTGAAGGATGTTAGACCAGTGGTGTAGCGTGGGTTGCTGGTGCCCAGCGCGGGGCAACTGTTGTGCATCCCTGGTGGACTGGGCAGCTGGGCTAGAGGCACACACTTGAGTGGCACACACAGAGCCCGTGTGGAAGGTGAATGGAGCCCGGAAGGCCCATGGGAACCCACCCTGTTCCATTGAATTGAATGGAGAAACCCAGAAGTGGAGCATAGCCACCCGAAATTGGGAGGATGCTCTAGCCGGGCAACGTGTACAAAAGTGAGTAGAGGAATGCATGCAACAATTCAACAACAAATCCCTTTATTGTGAGGACCATGCCTGTACACAAATAGCAACACAACAACAATTAAAAATATTAAATAATTAAGAAAAATCATTAAAAATAGATGCAATAATAAAAATAATACACAAAATATATTACATTCTGGAGAGCTGCTTTGCAAAAAAAAATGTGTGTACTGTGGTGCCTCGCTTAACAAATGCCCTGCTTAACGAAATTTCCGCTTAACGAAATGTTTTTTCTAGCGGAGGTTGCCTCGCTAGATGAATTCGTTTTATGAAAAATTCGTCTAGCGAATCGCGGTTTCCCATAGGAATGCATTGAAATTCAATTAATGCGTTCCTATGGGCAAAAATTTTTTTATAAAAAAAATTCAATGCATTCCTATGGGATCCGCTAGACGAATTTTTCATTATAAGAAAAGACCCGTGGAACGAATTAAATTCGTCTAGCGAGGCACCACTGTATTGGGAACTATTGCATACAAACTTGCATACTTTTGTATAGAGAAATTTGCACGAGAATGCTGATGAACTTTCACAAGGCCTTTAAAATTGAAAAATTCAAACGAGCGGCTAGAAACACAGTGAGGTGAGTCCCCACCCAGTCACTGCGGTTCAAGTCATATTCTTACATTTCTGTACAGGCCAGAGAGGGGGTAGGTATGTCTTCATCAGATGCCTCTTGCCTGATTTGTTTCCCCACACCAAACTCCGCTTCACTGGAGCTGCCATCTGCACAAGCCCAATGGCTGTCTGAAACGGACACACCTCAAGATACACACGGGTGGATGTGCACTCAGCTTCAAATACCAGGGGTAGGAACACACAGGAGATGCAGTAAGCAGCAATGTGTACACAGTCAGCATTTCCCCATGAAATAGAATTCTCATTTTTTTTACAAATTGACTTCAACTTGGATAGTTACATTGACTTGCCACCCTCCACCTCCACAGTGTTTTTGTTCAAACCCTTTTCTAACTGCATTATAAATCAAACTGCTGTCTGTTACAGAAATTTCTCTTACACAATGATACTGTTAGGGACTGAGGAGGAATGGTGGGGATCGCCCCCCCCCTCTTCCTGAACCTTCCTGAGAAAAGGAGGACAGTATAGATTTAGATTAGTGGTTTGCAGAAGGTCATAGTTCAGAGGCTGCAGAGGGGAGAAGCTGGGAAATATTGGAAGAGGAACAGCAGCAAGAAGAAGTATCAGGAGAGAGACAGGTGACAGACTCAGTGTCCTTCGAAAGCATTCCTGACCACCTTCCCCGCAGGACCCAGCGTGCATTGAGAGTGATAGAATAGAAAGCTCAGAGGAAGAAAGCGCAGATCAGCTGGCGCAGGGATGACATATAACAGGAGAGACGGAGAGGGTGGGTCGGAGCAATGCCATTATCTAAGAGAGACGGCATTTCTACGTTCTCTCTCTGTGAATATTGAATAAAAGACTTGGTAAGAACTCTTTTTGTTTATCTGCTTCTTAGCTGCCACCGTGGGAGGGATCGGATTCTCCGAAGCCTGACATATACTTTATCATTTTTCTCCTTCTGCTCCTATCTCGAATCCTGCCTGCGATTTCATTTGACTATAGTGGTTTTTTCAGATTTGTGCAAAGAAGGCCTCCGTTCTTCTATAAAATGTGCATAGTCACCATTGAGCTCTGGAGATTCTAGCAACAGTCAGCCATTTAATCCATCAGACAATGCATCAGAGATTTCCTTCCTATAGTTGTTAACTCTTCAGTCACCCAGTACTGTCGCCTTTGACTGGACCTAACTGTCCAGGGGTCCTTTACCTTTTCGCCACCCCACCTGTCAGAGGCGCTGATGCGGCTACTCTAGAGTAACGACTCCTCGCAGCATAGTCCTTTTAGACTTTTATTAAGTGCTGATTATTTACAGTGCTCAGAGCGATCTATATACATGCTTTCTGTCAGGTGTCAGAACCTCCGAATGGAGTTTGGCGCGTTTTCTTCCAACAAAGAAGCTTGGGAAGACCCAGCCTCTTCCCCCGACGTTTTTTGCGCAATTCCGGAGTCGGGGGGATTGGCCTCCCCCCCGGGCTTCCCCTTTCCTGTCCCACCTGGGTCTGTCCCTGCCTGAGCCTCGGACACCACTTCCTGATTCTCTGCTGGAGGCAGAGCTCTCCCCCGCGCATGGGGATGGGCTGGACCTTAAGATGGGAGGGACTTCTCGGTATTCCCTGTCCCTCACACCACCCTTCCCAGCTTCCATTTCAGGCAGAGTGCTGCACTGCCTGCAGAAGGACATTTCTGTGCTGTTCTTTTCATGCATGAAGTATGAATGCACCAAAAAGCCAGGCGTGGTGGATATCTTGGAAGAACAGTTGCAAGCAGAAAAAGAAAAAAAATGAGAGAGTGGGGAGGGGGGGAGGTATCCTGCCAGTGTGGGCACAGATTTAGTTTCACAGCACTTACAAAAAACAACAACACACCAGGCTTGATCCCTGCTTGCATATTTCACGATTTCTGCCCCATTTCCAGCTCCAGCACAGCAGTAATGTAAGAGATATAGGTGTGGGCAGATGTGCTTGCAGGCAGGCTGAGCCGAGCCGTCTACCACCAATAAAATCCTTCAGCACTTATTCGAAAGAAAGGGAAATGAACAAGCTCTTCAAAGCAATATCTCTTCACAGCAAAGGCAGGTTTACTGTGCAAGGCTGTGCGCGCACTATTTCATGCGGAATGAGCTAGCAGCCGCCGGAACGCCAGTCCCTAACTCATTGCCCAGTAAAGCATTTGGAAACACCTTGAGCGTGAAAGGTGCTTTATAAAACCTTTGCAATATACAAGGAAGAAAGATGTTGCGTGTGCCCAACTTGTCCCTGTTCACAAAGTATCTGTTTTGGCAAGCCTTTTTTCGTCTCCGTTTTCCTTTGTGGAGAGGGACAACGGAGAACTGCAACAAAACGCGTGTCCTCCCCGCCTTCACCCCAGTATGGCTCCCCTTTATCGCATATGCAGCCCAACAAGACGACAACAAGAATCCACTGACAGCATGAGAATCAATCTGGTTTACCTGACTCAACTAGGCCTCCCCCTCTCACAAATGCAAACAAACCCCACTGCAGCCAACCACAGACAACCAGACAACTAATCCAGAATGCAGCAGCTAGACTGGTGACTGGGAGCAGCCGCCGAGACCACATAACACCGGTCTTGAAATATCTACATTGGCTCCCAGTACGTTTCCGAGCACAACTCAAAGTGTTGGTGCTGACCTTTAAAGCCCTAAATGGCCTTGGTCCAGTATACCTGAAGGAGCGTCTCCACCCCCATCATTCTGCCCGGACACTGAGGTCTAGCACCGAGGGCCTTCTGGCGGTTCCCTCGTTGCGAGAAGCCAAGTTGCAGGGAACTAGGCAAAGGGCCTTCTCGGTGGTGGCGCCTGCCCTGTGGAACGCCCTCCCAACAGATGTCAAAGAGGAAAACAACTACCAGACTTTTAGAAGACATCTGAAGGCAGCCCTGTTCAGGGAGGCTTTTAATGTTTAATAGATTACTGTGTTTTATTTTTCTGTTGGAAGCCGCCCAGAGTGGCTGGGGAAACCCAGCCAGATGGGCGGGGTATGAATAAATTATTATTATTATTATTATTATTATTATTATTATTATTATTATTATTACCAACCACACCCTGCCCCCCAATACCCCCCCATAATCAAGGAAATGTAATAAACACATAGAAAGAGAAACTACCCAGTTGACTCTGGCACAAAACCCCACACGTACACTATACAAAAGAATATAAGCCTCCCCCTCCTCTCCCCTCCCTCTTCTTCCCCAACCTTATACTGTACTCAACACTAAGGTCTCACAACAATTGTCACTGATTTGTAAGGAAGACTGTACAACCTGAAAAAAAGAGACAAGGCATGTACTTTTGTAAACCGAGAAAATCACACACACACACACACACACACACACCCCACACAGGTGTGTGTTTGTGTCCTCACTCCTAATGGGAAAGCTCCTGGTTAGCGTTCTCCAGCCAGATGTTCCCTCGAAGCATGGCATTCAACGTTCTCCATCCTCAGCTGACACTTAACATCCTGTGGCTACTGAGCATGCTCAGTTCTCATTTGGCCTCCCCCCCCCCTCTCCCTTGGAGGAACATGGTGGGGCCTGAGACCCTGTAAGGACCCAGGGCCTATAAGGACCCAGGGAAGACTTACAGGTGCAACCTGTGTTTCCCACCAATTGGTATTCAGAGGCATACCACCTCTGTTACTGGACACAGCCAGTACATAACACAGTATCCCTGCACTTTAAATAAAATTAAGGACCACTTCTGCCTATAGGAACCAACCTGGGCCCTCCAACCATCATCTGAGGCCCTTCTGCATGGGCCAGTTCCACAGGGGCCCCAGAAGGTGGCAACACAAGAATGGAGCTTTTCAGCAGTGGTTCACCTGGTGCCACCACTGCATGTCTTTAGGCGTCAAGCAAAATCTTTTCTCTTCCGCCAGGCCTTTGGTTTTTAATGATCTGCGGCCTCCCTCAACAAGTGGGGTGTTTTAGTCTTGCAGCTAGGCTACTGATAGCGAAAAGTTGGAAGGAGATCGAGGCACCCACCCTGACGGATTGGCAAAGCAAGCTACAAGATCTAGCTGAAATGGCTCTATTAACTAACAACCTGAAAGGCAAATCGCAAAAGAATTTTTCGGAAAAATGGGTAAAGTATAAACTATATGTTCAAAAATATACTAAAGGTGCACTGAATTTGGTAATAATCGATTAAATAAAAAGAAGGGGGGGACAAAAACAAAACTTATATATAAAGCTTTGATGCATGAAGAGGAATGAACGTATTAGATATGTGTGATAGAGAAAAATACTAGGTTCAGTACGTTCGCATAAGTTTAAAAATACATTAGAAATTGGCAGGAAGCTTGGTAAGAAAAGAAATCTATGAAAGAAAAAACAAATAGACTCCTTTTGTTCCAACATCTTCTGCTTTATTGACCTCTATTGGACCCTCTCTCCATGTTCCAGTGTTGTTAGATACAATGTATAGTAGGATATAAACAAACAAGGGGAATGGGAGGGAGGGGGGAAGGTGGGCGGAAATGAAGGGAAGGAAAAGGGTGGGATGTTGGGGAGGGGGAGGGGGAGGGGGAGGGGGAAATCATAAGTATTTATGTATAACATTCTTTCTTGAATTTTGTTTTTCTTTCTTTTGTATAACTGTGGTAATTGTTATGATTTGGAAAGACTTGATGTGATTTCGATTTCTATATTCTTCTCCTTTTCTTTCTGTAACATTTTAAATATATTAATAAAAAAATCTTAATAAAAAGTGGGATGTTTTAGTCTTGCCTTTTAAAAATATGAATGTTTTAACCCCCCCCCCACTGTTTTTCTCTTTTTTATGCTTTTAATGTATGTGTTATTACTTTGGTGTTAAGTTGCTTTGAGTCGCTTTTGTTTAAAAAGTGACTAGATTTCATAGAATTGTTGAATTGGGAGGGACCACGAGGGTCATCTAGTCCAGCCCCCTGCAATGCAGGAATCTTTCACCCAACACGGGACTTGAACCCATGACCTTGAGATTAAGAGTCTTATGCTCTACTGACTGGAGCTATTCAAGGGTTGAACTAGATGACTCCTGGGATGCTTTCGAACTCTACAATTATATGATTCTAAATTGCTTTTGAATTATTTTGAATTATTGATGCTTTTGAATTGTGGTGCTGGAGGAGACTCTTGAGAATGCCATGGACTGCAAGAAGATCAAACCTATCTATTCTGAAGGAAATCACCCCTGAGTGCTCACTGGAAGGACAGGTCGTGAAGCTGAGGCTCCAATACTTTGGCCACCTCATGAGAAGAGAAGACTCCTTGGAAAAGACCCTGACGTTGGGAGGAGAAGGGGACGACAGAGGACGAGATGGTTGGACAGTGTTCTCGAAGCTACAAACATGAGTCTGACCAAACTGCGGGAGGCAGTGGAAGACAGGAGTGCCTGGCGTGCTCTGGTCCATGGGGTCACGAAGAGTCAGACACGACTAAACAACTAAACAACAAAGATGCTTTTAATTCTTCTTCTTTTTCCTCCTCTCCTCCTCCTCCTCCTCCTCCTCCTCCTCCTCCTCCTCCTGCCACTACAAGTTTAGCATAGGTACTTTTATATCTGTAATTGATGCAAAATGCTATACAGGACAATTTGTGCCGTGTTTCAAAGGAATGTGTTTCTTTGTGCCGTACTCTTTCGAAGTTCAAAGCCCTCCTTATGCAAGAAAGAATTCCTTGTGACAACGCGCTGAAATGCAGTGAGTGCACAAGGTTCAAAACGGATTCCTAATCTGATTGAACCTACTCTCCAAAACGAGTGCGCATTTTAAAAGGAATGTTTCTCAGTATTGATTACGTAACACCAAAAGTTCAGCGGTAGGTGGGTGGGTGGGGGGTGCATTCAAGTGAAATTACGTTCCCTGGCATGGTGAGCTTCTGCTAAGCACAAGGCAGGCAACTCAGCTAATGTAAAGGAACAGCTGAAGGCCCGGCTAATGCAAAATTCCATCTCTCCATCAACAGAGCGGGTTTAACTTTCCCACCTCTGCACAAGCATACAATTTGCGGAGAGACTTTGCCAAGGTTAGTTTGCTTCAGAAGTGCAATGGCCCTAAGTTTGTTAAGGGGAAACTTTTTCAAAGGCTTTGAATAATGCGCCGAGGTCTACGCACAGCTCCTCGTCTCAAGTTAACGCCTCAGACTGCAGGCCAAAAAACGACGCGGGTGACAATGCAAGCTCGGCAAAGCGTTTCTTTAAAGCCCAGCAGCGCCTCTTGACTGTCATTGGTAGTGGCAGTGAGGGAATTGGGGGTGGATGATGACTTGAGCAAAGTTCTGCAAGTCACTCTTATCAAAATTGCCCCAGTTGCAGTTTGTGGTTGGGTTGTTGGCTACGAGGCCAGAGAACCTTGCTCCCCTCTTTTATTTCCAGGCAGAAGGCAAAGTTTTAATGCATAGAGCTGCTCGCTAATAATCGAGTGTGTCTGCCGAGATGAAAGAGCTTCACCCTTCTCAGAAGCTGTCACTTTTAATGAGCCGGCCTTGTACTATGGGGAATCTCATTCCCGTTCAATATTTTGTACAGGTCTTTCATGCAGTGGTAGAGCTTGTTTGTTTTTGTATCACCATCACCACCACGAAGGAGTACGGAGGAGGAAATTTGTGGAAGATTAAAGCTCGAAAAGAAAGTGAAATGAAGAGGACCCTTAATAATGCCTGGTTTTCTTCTATTAAATGAATATGATTCAAGGAATGTGCTTAAGCTGAGGTAGGGCATAGCTCAAAGTCAAAATCCTTTTTCAAGCAGTAAGTCCCAGAGTTCATGGTGGGCCACTTTGACAGATGGGCAGGACTGTCACCTTCCAATAAAAAATAATAATGATGTCAACTGTAGAAAACTGAAATCATCTGCTGTCAGGTGACTCACACTTCAAACTATGGCTGCAAAGGAAGAATCTACTTTGAATTCAAGTTTTTCTACGAGGGAAGAACTACCGTTTGCAGGTGGGGCTTAAATGCAGGTCACAGCTGCAAAGGGATGCTCTTTACATTTCTGCAAAGATCCTTTAGACCCCAGCTTGAAGTCAAGCTGGCACGCAAAGGGAGAATTGAGAGTACACCGAAGTGGGATGCTACCAGCCCAGAGATGGAAAGGAGAAAGAGTCCCTAGTAGAGAGGAATGGCAAACCAAGCTGATGGACTACGCCGAAATGGCAAAACTGACTGGAAAGCTCAGGAACCAAGAGGACAAAAACTTTAAAAAAGAATGGGAAATGAGACAGTGGTCTCATTTAGGAGACCACTGTAAGCAGATGAAAACATTAGCAGGATTTTAATCTCATTTGTAAACTGACAAACACTATATGGATGGATACAAAATATAGATTATGGAATAATATGTAGTTGAGAATGTTGACAATAGGACCCATGGAGGGGGGGAAGTATCGAGATTCAGAGAAATCTCCATATAAATAATAATAATAATAATAATAATAATAATAATAATAATAATAATAATAATAAATTTATATCCCGCCCATCTGGCTGGGGGGTTTCCCCAGCCACTCTGGGCGGCTTCCAACCGAATATTAAAAACAGAATACAGCATCAAATATTAAAAACTTCCCTAAACAGGGTCGTCTTCGGGTGTCTTTTAAAAGTAAGATAGTTGCTTATTGCCTTCACATCTGCTGGGAGAGTGTTTCACAAGGCAGGCGCCACTACCGAGAAGGCCCTCTGCCTGGTTCCCTGTAATCTCACTTCTCGCAGAGAGGGAATCGCCAGAAGGCCCTCGGAGCTGGACCTCAGTGTCCGGGCTGAACGATGGGCGTGGAGACACTCCTTCAGGTATACAATAAATATGTATTTGGTATTGTTATAAACTTTTATTTGTAAAATCAAATTAAAAAATGATTTCAAAAAAGAAGAAGTGTGCTCCTGATTCTTTCTTTGCAGCCGAAAGTCAGCACTTCTTGAATCTGGAATCTTTTTCTGTCACTGTGCAAAGGAAGGACTGGCTCAGGAGTTTTCCATACGATGCATTTCAAAGTTTCAAGCCACAGTTTCAACTTTCTGGTGCCAGATGTCATATATGACAGCCAGTCTGGAACAGATGGCTGAGGACAGCTCAGAATGGTTTGGTGGGACAAGGCTCAGCAAACCTCGCTAGATCCATGGGATGGGATTATGTAAGACCCCCCAAAGTCTTTCTTCCTTAGGTTCCTAAGCATATCTTAGCAGACATAAGGCCTAGAAACTTGTTCCTTAGAAGATGTAAACTGAGCTTCCCTGCATACACTCAGACTCTGCTCATATGCATAATACCGTGTTAGAATGGATCTTCTAGTATAGCATATTATAAAACATGAATGAATCCTTTGGCTTTCAAGATGAAAGCAAAGGCCAGCACAGCAACATTAGGTTCCATTACAGCTGAGCCATTTTTCTTAAACCGCAGACCAGGAAAGTGCAGAAAACCAACACCTGCTGAAATAGCTGCGCTGTGCACTGACTTTGACACATATCTCTCGTCCGCTTTTGCAAACCTGTATATTTCTTTAAACCCTCTGTTCCCTTTGATCCGCAAAGCAAAAGAAGCAGCACCATTTCATCTAGAGAAAGGTTTTAAAGGCCGGAAGCAAAGGACGGGGACTGCCCGCACCTCACGCTCACCTTGGAATTACATATTTTGAAATCGGTCCATGATGCGGCCTGATGAATCCTATTGCCAAGTGAAGTTAAAAGGGGAAAATAAAAGGGTGCTTTTAAGGAAGCAGGTGGTAGACACCATCCCACCAAACTGCAGGTGATGATCAGGTTTACAACGTTCCTAAGTCTCACTGGTGTTGTAAGAATTCTAAGGTCTCAAATCTAAATTAAATGTTCATAAATGTACAAGGCAAACACATATATAAGTATATAAACCAGCATCAGAAACAATACAGAGCAGCAATCCTGAAGCCATTTTGACTCTTCCAAATTGACCTCAAATATTTCTCTGCAGAGAGGAAAGAAATGGGAAAGCCTTCCCATTGTCTTTTGCTTACAAATCCTGTCTTAAGGGCGCATTTGCATATGAATAGTGTGAGCCTGTGACCTGGATTCAGGAACTAAAGTATTAACCATAAGAAAAGAATGGCCAGGCTGCCCAGGTAATGCAATCAGTGACCATTATCAGATATCCTGGCAGACAGGGTTTCTGCTGTAGACCACCTCCTTCCATGATGTATGTGTGCTTTTTTTTGGGGGGGGGGGGAATCGGGATACAGGGTGGGCAATTTCAAAAGTCTATATAAGGGCTTGCGCACCATTGTTCTGGGTTCTCTCCTCCCTCCTGGATGTGGTGAGTGGGGACTCTGTTGCAACAGTTTAATAAAGATCAGGCTTACTAGCTGCTTTGCTTTTCAATACACTCTGGTTGGCTTCTTATTTTCACCTACAGTGGTGCCTTGCAAGATGAATTTAATTCGTTCCGCGAGTCAATTCGTTTTGCGAAAAATTCGTCTTGCGAATCGCGGTTTCCCATAGGAATGCATTGAAATTTCTTTTTTTTTTGCCCATAGGAACGCATTAATTATATTTCAATGCATTCCTATGGGAAACTGCGATTCACAAGACGAATTTTTCACAAAACGAATTCGTCTTGCGAGTCACCATCAGATCTTGCAGGGCATTCGTCTTGCGAGGTACCACTGTTCCTTATGGGTACATAAGGAACCTACTTAAGGACTCTATACGGGCTCTTGGATACACCATAACAGAAAAGGAGCAATCCCCCCCCCCAAAATACTGGGATAGTAGGGACAGTCACGGATCCTGATCTTTGAGAACGGTTATCTGAAAACATAAGGGCTGCAATCCTGTACCCACTTACATGGGAGTAAGCCTTAGGGAACTGAACAGGATTTACTTCGGAGGAGACATTCATAGAATTGTGCTTCTATCTATTTCACTCTCCCTCCCTCCTGATCTGCAAGAAAACATTTTGCTTCATCGAAAGAATAGTTCAGCCTTGCATACAACAGTTCCTCAAAATAGTTCCTCGGAATTACAGAAGGCGCTGAGAGTTCCCCTTGTCAGTAATGAGCATTTGTTTCCAGCCAATTCATTCTCCGGTTTTTGGCCTTGCTGGTTTTCTCCCCCCTACCTCCCTGCTTTTGTAAATTAAAAATTTCTTCTTCTGTAACTTGAAAGGCTACACGGGAGTCGTCTATGGAAGTAGTACTGCCAGCCTTCTTACAGAGTGCAGTTCTGATTATTCTTAGAACTGAATCTCCTTTCAAATTCTTCCCTTTGAGAAGAAAGGCAGAAACAAAAGACATAAAGTTGAAGGGTCACATGTCTCTTAAGAACACCTGCATGCTCATCATGGGATGAAAAGATAACATTAATCCTTCATTTTCTTAGTCTCTAGAAAAAGCAGTTGAGATCGTTTGAAATGCGGCATCACAGCTCACCAGGGGTGACCCGGCCCCCTGAGGAGAAACAGGAAGCCTCCCCCTCCTGCTGAAGCCTTGCTTACATTTAAAGTGCCCACCCCAAATCCTGGGAACTGTAGTTTACCCTTTACAGAGCTACAATTCCCAGTACCCTGAAGAAACTTCAATTTCCAGGACTCTTTTCTGGGGTTGTGGGCTTTAAATGCGTTCTGTATATGCAGCCAGTGAGAGCCTTTTCAAATTCTATGATGCTGAGAAGTGTGATAGGGTCCTCCTCCCCCAAGGAAAAGAAAGGCACAGGTGGGCAACTTGGAGCTCAGGGGCCACAACTCCAGGCACGCCTGGAAGAAGCGGACCATTTGGATCCCTTCCAGTCAGGATTCAGGCCTCATCATGGGACTGAAACTGCCTTGGTCGCACTGGTCGATGATCTCCGACGGGCTAGGGACAAAGGTAAGAGCTGTTTCCTTGTTCTGCTGGATCTCTCAGCGGCTTTTGACACCATCGACCATAACATCCTTCTGGACCGTCTAGAGGGTTTGGGAGCTGGGGGCACTGTCATGCAGTGGTTCCGCTCCTTCCTCCTGGGCCGTGTTCAGAAAGTGGTGGTGGGGGATGAGTGTTCAGACCCCTGGGCGCTCACTTGTGGGGTGCCTCAGGGTTCTGTCCTCTCCCCCATGCTTTTTAACATCTATATGCAGCCGCTGGGAGAGATCATCAGGGGGTTTGGGCTGGGTGTCCATCAGTATGCTGATGATACCCAGCTCTACCTCTCTTTTAAATCAGAACCAGTGAAGGCGGTGAAGGTCCTGTGTGAGTGCTTGGAGGCGGTTGGAGGATGGATGGCGGCTAACAGATTGAGATTGAATCCTGACAAGACAGAAGTACTGTTTGTGGGGGACAGGAGGCGGGCGGGTGTGGAGGACTCCCTGGTCCTGAATGGGGTAACTGTGCCCCTGAAAGACCAGGTGCGCAGCCTGGGAGTCATTTTAGACTCACAGCTGTCCATGGAGGCACAGGTCAACTCCGTGTCCAGGGCAGCTGTTTATCAGCTCCATCTGGTACGCAGGCTGAGTCCCTACCTGCCCACTGACTGTCTCTCCAGAGTGGTGCATGCTCTAGTTATCTCTCGCTTGGACTACTGCAATGCGCTCTACGTGGGGCTACCTTTGAAGGTGACCCGGAAACTACAACTAATCCAGAATGCGGCAGCTAGACTGGTGACTGGGAGCGGCCGCCGAGATCACATAACACCGGTCCTAAAAGACCTACATTGGCTCCCAGTACGTTTCCGAGCACAATTCAAAGTGTTGGTGTTGACCTTTAAAGCCCTAAACGGCCTCGGTCCGGTATACCTGAAGGAGCGTCTCCACCCCCATCGTTCTGCCCGGACACTGAGGTCCAGCTCCGAGGGCCTTCTGGCGGTTCCCTCATTACGAGAAGCCAAGTTACAGGGAACCAGGCAGAGGGCCTTCTCGGTAGTGGCACCCACCCTGTGGAATGCCCTCCCACTAGAGGTCAAAGAGAACAATTACCAGACCTTTAGAAGGCATCTCAAGGCAGCCCTGTTTAGGGAAGCTTTTAATGTTTGATGGATTTCTGTATTTTAGAATTTCTGTTTTTTTGGAAGCCGCCCAGAGTGGCTGGGGGAACCCGGCCAGATGGGCGGGGTATAAATAATAAATTATTATTATTATTATTATTATTATTATTATTATTATTATTATTATTATTATTTTATGTGGCCCTCCACAGCCTCTGAAGCACATCAATTCTTCCATCCCATCAGAGTTCATTCCTGCTTGCTTTAAATGTGTTTCTCCTCTCCCCACGACAGCTATGTAGTTTTAGAAAAAAATGGAAGGGTAACAAACATGTATATATATCTAATAAACATGTACTGTATATCTATATTCATTTTTCCTTGTTTATGATTTTGGGGAAAGAACCTGCCCCCCCCCCCATTGCAGACCTTCCAAAGGACAGTCCAAGCCATCCCAGTTTCTGATTTGATCCCAGAATGTCCCGCTTTTCCTTAGCACATCCCTATTCTTATCAGATAAATGTTGGATGTTTGAATTTATGCAACCCCCAAGCCAAGGAGATAAGTAACTACACAACCTTCAGAAGACATTTGACATTCCCTGTATAGGGAATTTTTAAAAAATGTCTAATGTTCATTATCTATTTTTATATGTTGGAAGCCACACAGAGTAGTTGGGGCAGCCCATTCAGATGGGCAGAGTATAAATAATAAGAAATACAATACAATACAATTATTACTATGGAATAGAACATGGGTAGGCAAACTAAGGCCCTGGGGCTGGATCCGGCCCAATCGCCTTCCAAATCCAGCCCACGGACGGTCCGGGAATCAGCGTGTTTTTATATGAGTAGAATGTGCCCTTTTATTTAAAATGTGTGTCTGGGTTATTTGTGGGGCATAGGAATTCATTCATCCCCCCCCCCCCAAATATATAGTCCGGCACCCCACAAGGTCTGAGGGACAGTGGAAAAGTTTGCTGAAAAAGTTTGCTGACCCCTGGGATAGGACATCCCTATTTTCATCAGTGAAATGTTGAAAGCCTATGCTATTGCTTACCCCGGATTCAATCTAACATAAAGTTCCTATGTGTCTGCCCCCCCCCCGTTGAGAATTCTTGCACGTCTTCCATTCACTTTTCAGGAATGGGTGGATGAAGTCTTGAGGCACATTCTCCTCTTAAAAAGGATTTGCCCTCATTCTGGTGATAGTTGGCAGAGCACGGATGTTTCCCCCATGGGACATATGGTGGCAGGAGGTCACTAACCCTGTCTTCTTCTCAGAGGAGGACACCTCCGGACCAAGATACCTAGAGATCCATAGCAACATTCTCAACGTCTTCCTGGTTTTCAGCAAAGCAAAAGACAGATGTTGGCTCTGTGACTGCCATCTGCTGGATCTATCACAAACTGTCTACGTGCCTCCTATAAATTCTCCATTTTTCCTGTTAATCCACACACAAAAGACAAAGCACAAGAACCCAGGTTTGTCAGATCTAGTTTGTGTCTTTTTCCCCTAGAACCCCGGAATCTACCAACTAGAACCCGGTGCAAAAGGCATACAGTTAGACTTGAGCACATCTTCAACCTAAGGGATTTGTTTTCAGCACCAAAACTGAAGTGTCCTTCAGCACAAAAAGCCCACTCCTTTCCTCGTTTCTGCTGCCTAATTTAGATGCGGAAAGTCGTTTTCTTGATGCTACTATTGGCCATTAATGTGTTTGTTTATTTGTATTCCCCCCCAATTGTGTGAAACCCACCATTGCAGCTAGAAACCTGTCGGATGAACAATGGTATATATAGCAATTATGAGAACCTGTTGAGTAATAATTACAAGGAAGGATAATGCCAAAAAGTAAGCACATCATTGAAAAAAAAAACACTATTCCAATTGAACAATTGGGTTAAAAAACCTCACTCCAAACCTATTGCTGATCGTCCAGAGATCTGCCTTCTGCTGACTGGTAAATAGTAAAGGTAAAGGGACTCCTGACCATTAGGTCCAGTCGTGACCGACTCTGGGGTTGTGGCGCTCATCTCGCATTATTGGCCGAGGAAGCTGGCGTACAGCTTCCGGGTCATGTGGCCAGCATGACTAAGCTGCTTCTGGCAAACCAGAGCAGCGCATGGAAACGCCGTTTACCTTCCCGCCGGAGTGGTACCTATTTATCTACTTGCACTTTGATGTGCTTTCGAACTGCTAGGTGGGCAGGAGCTGGGACCAAGCAATGGGAGCTCACCCCATCGTGGGGATTCGAACCGCCGACCTTCTGATCGGCAAGCCCTAAACTCTGTTTTTTTTTTTAAAAAAATATATTTTTATTAATTTTCCAATTAAAACCAATTATATCACATTCATTATTTCAAATTATACACATATATATCAATCAAACCGAATGTTATGCCAAATCATCTAGAAAAATTTTTTGGGTTCCCATGCTTCAAGAAATTGGGGATTCCTCGCAACCGTCCACTGCCGTCTTTTTTCTAAAGTTCAAATCGTCTCTCCGAGTTCATAATAATCCAGATCTTTCCCTTACAGTCACATAGATGTTTTCCTCTTTCAACCGATTATTTCCCAGCTGCTGAGATAAATGTCAAACAAAGTTTCACAAATGTTCTTTCTCCTGTGTGAGTTAATCAGTCCAGCCTCCCCATAAATCTTCTTGGTCTGGAACGTCCCTATTGCGTCGACTCTCAACACGAAGCAGCGCCATCTTAAAAAAACTCAAATCACTTTCGTTTTCTCTCATAGATTAACGATCTTTATAAAATTTACAGCTTTTCCAGGCAGAAGAACCAGACCTCACACCATGCATAGACTCTTGGTAAATTAATGGATCTCCTTGCCCTATAGCTGAACTTAGCTTCAGGTCGCTGCTCCAATTCAAAGTGCGTCACAACTCATAAATCCTCCGAACGCGTCCAGGCACTCCTCCCATCCAACTAGAGGGGGGCTTTTCTCGTCAGCAACTCCTCATCTTCAGAAAATATACTCAATAACAACAGTTTATAAAGTTCAACTCACACAGTCTTTTACTTCTCTTTCACTCCAAACAAGCCAGGACATCACGTCTGGGAAGGTACGAAGTAACTCATATGAAAAAAAATAAAAAAGAAAGACTCGCTTCCCTTATCGCTCCGTCCCCATCAATCCTTCTTCCAGATGAAATACAGCCTTTAACTCCTCACCCTCAGCAGCATGGATTTCTCGGCAGTAAATAGCGCTTCTGCCCCTCCTTCTGAAATATGTCCATAGATTTAAGCCTAATTATCTTCTTTAATCATGGAAATCCCCGCCATGCAGATTAGCGTCCGGGAGTCCTGGCCGTCGTAAGTGCTTCAGCCCAAGCTCCCCCCACTCCATAAACAGTCGGAGTGGGTCTGGGGGCATCGCGGGCCAGCGGCCCCTCTCCGTAACCCCCGGAGAGGGTAGGGGGTTGCCATTTACTCCCCTAGCAACCGCCAAATTCCTTACGAAGGTCAGAGGGATGGAAAACAGGTCCGCCATTCCTGCAGGCGGAAACCGGAACGGCAAGCCCTAAACTCTGTGGTTTAACCCACAGTGCCACCCGCGTCCCTTTAAATAGTAGTACTGCAGTATTTCTCCACATTCCTCAAACCCTTTGCCAGATTCCACACTAGGGATACCCACTAGGGCTGGGTGATGTTGGGTTTTCAACATCGTGCTGTATCGCCAGCCAAACACCACGGTTTGGCAACATACCGTGATGTTTTAAAAAAATTGCATTGGCCCCAGGAAGAGAGATGCCAGGTGAAACTGCCGCAGCTCTCATCGTAGTACCTGAGGTGCTTTCATCCCAGCGCCACACAATCTACCTTGCCCACGCAAGGTAATGTGCACCATTGTGTCCATTGTTATTAGGGACATGGGTGGCGTTGTGGTCTAAACCAAAGAGCCTCTTGGGCTTGCCAATCAGAAAGTCGGCGGTTCGAATCCCCGCGATGGAGTGAGCTCCCGCTGCTCTGCTCCAGCTCCTGCCAACTTGGCAGTTCGAAAGCATGCCAGTGCAACTGGATAAATAGGTACCGCTGTGTCGGGAAGGTAAACGGTGTTTCCGTGCGCTCTGGTTTTTGTCACGGTGTCCCGTTGCACCAGAAGCGGTTTAGTCATGCTGGTCACATGACCCAGAAAGCTGTCTGTGGACAAACCCTCGGCCTGAAAGCGAGATGAGCGCCGCAACCCCATAGTCATCTTTGTCTGGACTTAACCATACAGGGGTCCTTTACCTTTACCTTTTTACCATTATTATTATTAGTAGTAGTACCCCTAACCCCGCTCATCTGGCTAGGTTGCCCCAGTCACTCTGGGTGGCTTCCAACACTTATAAAAACATAAACATCAAACATTAAAAACTTCCCAATACAGTACAGGGCTGCCTTCAGATGTCTTCTAAAGGTTGTGTAGTTCTTTATCTCCTTGACATGTAATGGGAGGGCGTTCCACAGGCTGGGCACCACTGCTAAGAACGTCTTCTGCTTCTCGGAGTGAGGGAACCATCAGAAGGCCCTCGGCGGTGGACCTCAGTGTCCAGGCTGAACTATGGGGGGTGGAGATGCTTCTTCAAGTTGCACCTGCCTTCACACTGCCCATGCATTGGGGACTCAGTTTCTGTGATTCGGAAACCACATTGAGAGAATTATGCTCGAATCGGGCTGTCAAGTCGATTGTTCAGCGTTTGTTTATTCCAGCCAAATGGATGCTGTAACACTGCCCAGTGCGTCCCCCTCTATATCGCTGTTTGGAGCATATTAGATTAAATGTGCCATTCATTTAATTATAGCAAGGTCAGTAACTGTGCTAATGAATGAGCTATACTGCCATGCATTTAGAGGTGCGAACGCTCATTTACTACTTAGAACACCCTCTGACTGCATAATTCCACAAGGCACACAAAAGCAGGAATGCGTGTGTAGGGGGAACGCTGAACCAATGAAAGCTCAAGGAAAATGCTAAGTGCCCTGAAAGGCTAAATAAAAAGACAGAACAGTTTCACATGCTTTGGGAAGCCTTTTACGATGTCTTCGAGCTAAGCTGAGGCTGAATATGCACGCACTTGCCTTTCCCTCCTGTAATAAAAAAAAGGTATCAAAGCAGCACATTTATTATTGATTGCCTAATTATTTAATGATGCTGCAGTTGTAAATAATTACGGGAAGTTCTCCCTCCACCCCTCCTTCTCCCCAACCAGCAAGTTTTCATTTACATTTAGAGGAAAAGATAAACCTACTTCAGTTACTGTCGAGAATGCAGTTCATACAGTGCAAGGAATTTTTTATTTTACTGGCAAATGTTTGGGACTGACGTTAATTATGTTCGACATGCAAGTCTATCATGGATATAAACAGTTATTTACTACAGCGTAAGTGGCCAAGCCAGCTGGGAGTGGCACATGCTGTGACTGGAGATCAATGCAGAGGCAGGGCTAGCGGTGAGTGTCCCAGGGGGGCAGCGCGGCAATGTCACCCCCCCTCAGGGATGACACCCCAGGGCGGACGGCCCCCACCCCCTTCCTCCGCCACTGGATCAATGGGGAGAAAGAGAGGAGGAGCTAGTGGGAAAATACATTAGCACAGCGGCCTCGTTAAAGAAGTGAACAGTCTCTTAATTATTTTACTATATGTAGGCCTAGGGCTCTTTTGTAAAATAATCCATTCTTCTCTCCTAAATCCTTGAGCTTGCAGTGCGGTGGGTGTATTAGGCTGTGGGTTTTTTTTTTTTTTTTGAGTAAAGGTCATAAGCACAATTTTTTAAAAATAATTTTTAAAATTAGTTTCCCCATATACCCCCAATAATAGCCAAATTATAACAGTAACAATTAATTGTCAAATTGTGTATCAAATTAATACATTTTAGTTTAAAGTAGCTCCCTTACGGGATACAGGTGGAGCTGTGGGTTAAACCACAGAGCCTAGAGCTTGTCGTTCAGAAGGCCGGAGGTTCCAATCCCCATCACGGGGTGAGCTCCCGTTGCTCGCTCCCGTTTCTCGGTCCCAGCTCCTGCCAACCTAGCCTTTCAGACCTGATTAAATTTTGTAGGCTAAACCAACCTCATATAACCAGCATGCTTGAGTCTAATTAAAGCATGGAGGAGTTTATGCCATAGAGCAGGGGTCAGCAAACTTTTTCATCAGGGGGCTGGTAGACTGTCCCTCAGACATTGGGGGTGTGTGAGGCTGGACTATATTTTGAAAAAATAAATAAATTAACGAATTCCTATGCCCCACATGTAACCTAGAGATGCATTTTAAATAATAGGACACATTCTACTCATGTAAAAACACGCTGATTCCCGGACCGCCCGCAAGCCGGATAGAGAAGGCGATTGGGCCAGATCCGGCCCCCGGGTCTTAGTTTGCCTACCCATGCCATAGAGTAAGTTGCCCTGCAAGGATTAGCCTATGTTACTTCCCCTCACCGTGGGAAGAAATAGGTAAACAAACCTTTGTTCCCTTAGTCTACATGTGAACTATGGTGGATGAAGAGCTCCGAGCTGCTCCCTCCAGCTTCATGGCTTTAACCAGCCTCTTCTGTTTAAGGCAAGAATGGAGTCGGAAACTATTGTTTTCCTATTAGGAACTTTTACCATTTTGTAACCAAGCAACATTTCATTGCCTGTGCAACTTTTCTGACTGCTGCATGGAAAAGCACATGAATCTGACCTTTGGAGAATTTGTAAGTAAACCATTTTTATAACTTACCAGACATGTTGTCTTTCTGTATGATAGGGGAAGTGGGAAACTCTGGGAGGAGATTTTAAAGTGGGATACTTTGGAATTCACTGGAAATGGCACATGTTAGGGTTTAACAGTCTATATTCCCACACTTTGCTTTTCATGTTAAATCTTTGCTGGGGTTCTCTCACAAAAGAGTACTTGCCTGAAACTTGGTTCTTGGCTTCTAAAGACTTCAACAAATTTAACACTGGAACTTTCTCAAATTATCACCACAGCAGCCTCATTGTTGAAAATGAGGCTCTGTTGAAAGGAGCGCAGCAACGCTCCCCAGGAATCACGCTCATAATTCAGTGAACAGATTTCTTTTCAAATGTTTGTCATGCTAACATGATTTCATTTCGGGAAGAATGGCAAATGTTATTAAAAGTCAATGAAGCAAATGGAAGATGGGGATCGTTGAGCGAAAGACTGATAAAAATCTGGCGGCCAATTATGTGGCATTTCTTGTCTTGGTTATGCTAATTCTACACATTTTATCATATTTATGACTTTTAAAATGTGCATTGCTAGAAATTAATCTTTTTGTGCTTTAGGCGCACTTCTTTGTGCTCACCCAAGGTTGTGGAGTAGCTTTCTGGAACTTGTGCAGTAGTTAGAAAGTTGAGGCTTGCTTACATCAATGGTATAAGACCTCTTGTTGGCCAAGAAAGTCTGAAAATAGCCTACTTACCTTCATAACTGTGGCCTCAGAGATGAACCAAACTACTCACATGATGGGACAAAGACTGTGGGGGTATGTCCATCTGCTAAAGCAGCCTCTGACTGAGGGACTCGAAGTTGGAGGAAACATGTCAGAAATGAAAGCTGATACTCGTCTACCTGTCAGGGACCGTGCTGAGGAGGGATGCACTGAGGAGGAATGGTGGAAGCCACCGCTTCCCCCTGATCCTGAATCTTCCCAGGAGCAGGAGGACAGTGTAGATTTCGAACAGTGGTTTGCAGAGGGGCATAGTTCAGAAGGCAGAAGCTGGGAAATACTGGATGGGGAGCAGCTAGGAGAAGAAACACTGGGAGAGAGAGAGAGAGTTAACAGATTCACAGACTCTGGAAAGCATCCAGCCCCCCTCCCCAAAGACATGGAGAGCTCAGAAAGTGTCAGAACAGAAAGCGCAGAGGGTACAAACTCAGATTACAAGACGTAGGAGTGATATAGATTAATAGGGACGGAAGGGGGGGAGTGAGCCTTAATTGGGAGCACCGCCATTCTAGGCAGACATGTTCTTTTGTCTTTCGCTGTGATTATTAAAGAATCTAACTAGTGAGATGTTCCTTTTGTTTGGTCTTATTTACAGCCACGGGGGACATAGTTGCCAAGTCCGGATCGTAAAGATCCGGGATCGGCAGCGCGCGCATGACCGGAAGTTGCGTGACGCGCATGACCGGAAACACGTAAAAGCGACTTCCGGCGCCAGCGCCGCCATTTTCTGATGCCCATAGAAGGGCGAAGCTCCACCGGAAGTCGCGTTACGCAACTTCCGGTCATGCACGGAAGCGACTTCCGGCGCCGGCGCTGCCATTTTCTGGTGCCCATAGAAGGGCAAAGCGGCACCAGAAAAATGGCCGCCGGGAAGAAGCGAATTTAAGGGACAATGCCGGGATTTTTCACCAAACGGGAGACCGCCGGGAAACGGTGAGAAAAAAGGGGTTTTCCCGGCGGATACGGGATACTTGGCAGCTATGACGGGGGAGGAAACCGAATCCCTGAAGCCTGACACCACCTTACACGTGGCCATGAAGTCTGAAGTTGCTTGAGCTCTCTCAAAGGTCATGGACTCAGGTTGCTGTTTTGCTGAGTCATCCTGAGCAATGCACTCAGGCTGCACCTGACTTGATCCATAGGAAACAGCTCAGGACTGTTTACACTGACAGAGCAGTTGCTCTCGAGGGTTTCGGACAGGGGTCTATTGCAACCCTATCCAGAGGTGCCCAGGATGCCATTTGAGACCTTTTCTATGCAAAGCATGTGGTATACTACTGAGCTGTGGCCCATCACCATGACACACAGTCCTGCCTACTGTCAGAATAGGATGTCCCTATTTTCATCGGAGAAATGTTGGAGGGTATGACAATGGGATGCTCCTTTTGTGAACATGCCAGGGTTTCCCACAAACATGCTGAACAATCATTTGAAATTCATGGGACAAATAAATTTGGGCGTCTTGGCTAATCTAAGTCCTGTTGATCTCTTTTATATATTATTTTTAATTAAATTTTCTGTTCTACAATTTAGAATACTCGTTTAAATATCCTTAAAATAACAATGACTTCCCTTCTTCTCTTTCCATGGTTTGTTTTGCATATCATAAATCCCTGCATATTTTACATAAACTAAACCATTCAGCATTCCGTTATTACATCCATCAGAACTTATTTACACTGTTGAATTTATTTTAATGCTGCCAACGTTTTCAAGTGTACACAATTTCCCCCCATATATTCAATAAATGTTTCCCAAGCTTCTCTAAACGTATGTTCTTCTTGTTCTCTTACTCTATATGTTAAGTCTGCAAGCTGCACATATTCCATCAGTTTAAGTTGCCATTCTTCTTTGGTTGGGACTTTGCTAGTTTTCCATTTCTGGGCTAACAAAACACAGGCCGCAGTAGTGGCATACATAAATAACCTTTTTTGACACCTGGGAATTTCATTCTGAATCAACCCCAACAAAAAGGACTCCAGTGGTTTTTTTTAAAGAACGTTTAACCCCCCCCCCCAATTCATTATGGATTATTTCCCGATACTCTTTTAGCCTTTTATAGCATTCACGACCTGAGTTTGCTATTGGAAGGAACGATACCCCCAAGTCTAAAAGAAGTCCCAGTAAAGGTGTACTGTGTTGATTGTAGGGATTAATAATGCACATAAATGTGCACCTACCCCTTATGAAGAGGCTCAGACCAATGTGTGATAACTTAAGGCTATTTCACGCATTCAGTTTTGTCGCAGAAAGGAAAATAATAAATAATAACAACAACAATAATTTTATTATTTATACCCTGCCCATTTGGCTCGATTTCTCCAGCCACTCTGGGCAGCTTCTAACCGAGCCCTAAACAGGGCTGCCTTCAGATGTCTTCTAAACACCAGATAGTTGTTTATTTCCTTGACATCTGATGGGAGGGCATTTCACAGGGCAGGCACCACTACTGAGAAGGCCCTCTGCCTGGTTCCCTGTAACCTCACTTCTTGCAGTGAGGGAACCGCCAGAAGGCCCTCGGCGCTGGACCTCAGTGTCTGGGTTGAACAATGGGGGTGGAGATGCTCCTTCAGGTATATAGGACCGAGGCTGTTTAGGGCTTTAAAGGTCAGCACCAACACTTTGAATTGTGCTCGGAAACGTACTGGGAGCCAATGTGGGTCTTTCAAGACTGGTGTTATGTGGTCTTGGCGGCCGCTCCCAGTCACCAGTCTAGCTGCCGCATTCTGGATTAGTTGTAGTTTCTGGGTCACCTTCAAAGGTAGCCCAACATAGAGCGCATTGCAGTAGTCCAAGCGAGAGATAACCAGAGCATGCACCACTCTGGTGAGACAGTCCACGGGCAGGTAGGGTCTCAGCCTGCGTACCAGATGGAGCTGGTAGACACAGTGGCAGAGGAAGCCACTTGCGCACCTGGAGCGACAAACATGATGTGCACCTGGGGGCATGCCAATCCTCCCGGGGGAGCTGCTTTGTCATGAGCCGAGGAGTGGCGATTTTGTCATCCTCCCTAGGCACGACACCCAGAGTGCACCACTCCCCACGCTCCCACATTGCTATGCGCCTGGGTAGACAGCTGCCCTGGACACAGCATTGCCCTGTGCCTCAATGGACAGCTGTGAGTCCAAAATGACCCCTAGGCTGCACACCTGGTCCTTCAGGGGCACAGTTACCCCATTTAGGACCAGGGAAACCATTGCCTTTGTCTAACATTCCTCGCCAACTCAACCTTTCCGATATAAGAACAATTTGCAAATTGATATTCGGGGTTACGTTATTCAATTAACATAACAATTATTTGTGGAAATGAGACAAACAGGTGTTCTTATGCATCCAGATGAACAATTGCAGCTTCTTACCTAATGCAGCACATTATTAACTTAACCGACTCTCCTCTTTTATCTCAATTAATTCCTCTATGTGTCGCATTTCTCTTATTAAATTCCAGTAACTGCAGCAATAAAGTTGACACGCTGAATATGATACGAGGGGTGGTTTTACATTGCTCCGACTGCTTTTTTATAATACAATTATTAGGGGCTTCTTAAGTGTGATTCATTAAACTAATAGGATTTTATAACAGCTACCCCTGCTCATTGATTCTTACCTATAATCTGGGATGTTTCTTGCACTAATAATTGGGCATGCTGTCACTTCGATGTTTGACATCGCCGGGGAAAAATAAAATAAAAGGATTTCTCCTTTCATCTTGTAGAAATGTTACTTGATGAATAATTCAATACATAATCTGTACTTTGAACATTTTTTAATGTCAAGAATTCCAATACGGGAAATGCTAAAGGGGAAGTTTTTCAAGTAACCTTAGACTCATAGCCTTTTTTTTAAAAATGAAAACAAGTGTGGTGTTGTGACTAGGACAAGAATAGCCAGCAGGGTGCAGTCTAGGTGTTGCTAGACTCAAAACAGCCCCACCAGTATGGCCCAGACGCTATTTCCAACAGTTGTCATTTTGGTTACTTCAAAAAGGCTTTGTCTGGGCCATGAGTCAAAGCAGACATTTGTTCTTCCATCTTCACCAGCTGAGATAAGGGAATCAATTTTACTTCATGAAAGATAAAACTATTGGTGCAGAAGATTAATGGAGTTCTCTAGCCGCTATATGGCCGTGCAGTCTTGATGATCAATCCAGAAATGGACAAAGGCCTCACACTGTGTCACTCCCCTGAGGATATTGATATGCTAGAGACTGAGGCTTGAGCACCGATGAGTCAAACCTTCCCCAACAGTTCAGAGTGACAGGAAGGTAACTCAGGAGAGGCCCTCAGCAGAAGCTCATTGGGTAATCACAGGTTAATGGTGATGCGCAGTTGTCTCCAGGTTGGAGAGCTCTGTGAGCCAAGGTAGTGGCTGGTATTCTCGTAAATAGTTGTGCTGGTGCAAGGATTAGCACTAGTGCAACTGGATTTCCTCTCCTCACTTGTGTGCAAACCCCAATGTTTGCTTAGGAGGGTTTGGGGGAACTAAATATTTGTGGGGGGAGGCAAAGGCGATAGCAGATGAAGAGATTAGGGTTGCCAGACTCAATAGTGGACAGGACTTCTGTGCCTTTAATTGCCCTGCTCTCTTTTGAGTCTGGAAACCTTCAAGAGAAACCAGCAGACCCTTTGCTTGGAAATTAAACAAAGGGTCTGCTGGTTTTTCTTTAAGGTTTCCAGACTCGAAAGAGAGCAGGGCAATTAAAGGCACAGAAGTCCTGTCCTCTATTGAGTCTGGAAACCCTAGAAGAGATCAACGGATGAATTTTTATGGGAGAACGGAGACCTTTATTTGGACAATTTGGAATATATTATAGTTTGTTTTTAAACATATTTTATTAAAATATGTTAAAGGTAAAGGTACCCCTGATCATTAGGTCCAGTCGCGGACGACTTGGGTTGCGGCGCTCATCTCGTTCTATAAGCTGAGGGAGCAGGCATTTGTCCACAGACAGTTTCCAGGTCATGTGGCCAGCATGACTAAGCCGCTTCTGGTGAACCAGAGCAGCACACGGAAACACCGCTATGTTATGGACCCTCTAATGGAGGATGGAACACAGCAGATGACCCAACCTCTGAGGCCAGCCCTACTGATGTGTCAATGAGGAGGGAAGATTGGACAGATATTTGCAGTGAGAGCTCTCATCTATGCACTTGGAAGTAAGTACCACTATGTCCAAGGTGTTTTACTTCCCAAGAATTGTGTTTAGGGTGGCAGCCATAAGAGCACTTATCTGGGAGTAAAGCCTGTTGAACATAAAGAGACTTGCACATCTGAGTCATCATGCAAACCATGAAGACCACCCCCTAAGCGATTCCTTTGCAGACGCCTTAAAATACAAATGATTGCAGTGAAGGAATAGGCATTCATTTATGTCTATTTAAATGTATACTCGCCTTTTTATGCAGCGCACATTCAAGGTGCCTTACTGCAACTTGAAAACAAGAGAGTATGTGAATATAAATAAAAACCCATTTTGAAATGCAATAACATCACTGATAGCAGACAATAAAACAGTCAAAGCTGCAGCGAAAAACAGAAGTAAAAGCATGAACCGCAAACCACTCAAAGTCTCCAGCTGAAAAGGGAAAAGTGGCTTCACTGCTCTCTTAAAGTGGGTAATGAAGGGCCCGGATGGAGAAAATTTCAATGCCACCATTGAAAAGCCCCCTTCTCACATCCCAAAATATTCATCACTGTTGAGAGCAGAAGGGGCTCAGAAGCCAAGAGTAAATAAATATAGCCCGAGATGGAAGGTGTACATTGGCTTTTGGTTTAACGAAGTACAGTGGTACCTCTGGTTACGAACTAAATTCGTTCTGGAGGTCCGTTTTTAAGCTGAAACCGTTCTTATCCCAAGGCGTGCTTTCACTAATGGGGCCTCCCACTGCTCACACACCTCTGGGGCATGATTTTCATTCGCATCCGGGGCAGAGTTCACAACCAGGAGCAGCTACTTCTTGGTTAGCGGAGCTCGTAACCTGAAGCGTTCGTAACCAGAGGTACCACTGTATCTCAGATACCTGTTGGGTGATTTTTAAAAAGCCTTTCCACCCTGTCATACGTGGTTCTACAAGGCATCAACTAATGTAACAGCATAGAAAGAGAACTTTTTATTTAGTGCCTAGAATTCTGGATGGAGTCAACCCTGAGCAAATGGCCTTGTCGTTAAAAAAACAACAACTTAAGCCCATTGTTATATATTGCAGGCCTCCAAGGCTGCACTCTAAAGCGTGTTAAATGCATGTAGGTTCCATTGATGTTTATGGATTTAAGCTCACTTAATATTCTCGGGACTGTGCCCATGGCTACATTACACAAAAGGGTTAAGTGTTTCAGTATTGATACTAGAAGCATTGTAATTAGGAACAGGTGCATATAAATTAGAATAGGTTGGCAGGCTAATTGTTATTAATGAATTCCTCTGTAATAAAACTTTACATAATGAAATGCATAATTAGAACATTAATGACCAAGAAGATTACTTCAGTTTTATTCCACATTTTTAGCCTTAGGTGAAACCGGCTGTTTCTAAAACGGCGCCATGCCTGCATTATGCTGGTGTTTGTTTTACAGATAATCTGATTCCCATACACCCCTGCCCCCAGTTAACAGAGTTATTTGTCTTTCAACAAGCATGTCACAAAATAGGACTGTTCTACCCAGGGAATTTTGTTATAACAGAGCCACAACATTCAATTTAAATGTATGAATATGCGAAAGCTTTCCCTTTCCAAAAATGGTTCTTTGGGTAGGACAGATGGAAGTAATATTGATTCCTAAGCAAAACTTGTCAGACAGAAATATGGAAGGTGGCTACACACCTGGGAAAATTCACAAAATGGTGCCCCCCCACCCTGACTCCATCTTGCCTGAGAGTTACCCAGGAAAAGATGGTTGACTTTAAACATCCTCAAGGTTCTTTCCACAGGCTAACAAATGTACATGTGAAATCTCTGAAAGTCCAAGACTGTAGTTGACTGGTCACTGTCCGGGTTACGGGCAGTCGGAGTCCCGGCTTGGTACGTCGGGACCGGGGTAGAGGTTGGGAAGCAGGAATCAGCAGTCCAGGGGTCAGGAAGCCAAGAGTCCACAAATCAGGAAACCAGTAGTCAGGAAGCCAAGGGTTCAGGAGTCAGGAAGCCGAAGCACAACTAGATGGGTAGCGTGTTGCTGTGGAAATGCTGGTCTTATATACCCCTCCTGGCCCTTGCCACCAGGTGCTCCGAGTCTTCTGTCAAGCCTCACCTGTGTGGCTGCACCTTGCCCTTCCAGGCCAAACTCAGGAAGCCCCAAGCCCTGCAAGGCTCTGCCAGTCACAGGGCCTAGCTCCTGCACGCACTCCTGACAGTCACTTGCTTTCTCCACAGATCAATTGCCTCCAACATCTTTTCCTGGGATAAAACACAGTGCCCAGCTTTTAAGCTGCTTTTGTTTCTGCCTATTCCCTGCCAGAATGGAACCCGCACCCTTGTGATGCAGAAGGATGCAGTGCATTTACACGTAAGCAGCTTGAAACTTGTTTTAGGATTCTTTCATAAGTAAGGGTTCGCCTCTGTTGCTTCGCCAAAATTTTAAAGCAACCTATCATTTTCCTGGTGACAGCAGTCACGCAATTAAAAGACGCCTGCTTCTTGGGAGAAAAACAATGACAAACCTAGACAGCATCTTAAAAAGCATTGACATCACCTTGCCGACAAAGCAGTTAAAGCTATGGTTTTATCAGTAGTGATGTATGGAAGTGAGAGCTGGACCATAAAGAAGGCTGATCGCCAAAGAACTGATGGTTTTGAATTATGGTGCTGGAGGAGACTCGTGAGAGTCCCACGGACTGCAAGAAGATCAAACCAATCCATTCTTAAGGAAATCAGCCCTGGGTGCTCACTGGAAGGACAGATCCTGAAGCTGAGGCTCCACTACTTTGGCCACCTCATGAGAAGAGAAGACTCCCTGGAAAAGACCCTGCTGTTGGGAAAGATGGAGGGCACAAGGAGAAGGGGACAACAGAGGATGAGATGGTTGGACAGTGTTCTCGAAGTTACTAACATGAGTTTGACCAAACTGCGGGAGGCAGTGGAAGACAGGAGTGCCTGGCGTGCTCTGGTCCTTGGGGTCACGAAGAGTCGGACACAACTAAATGACTAGACAACAACAAGAACAACAACAACAACAACAACCTTTTCCTCTCGCGTTGTCTTAATAACATACCCTGCCATCTGGCTGGGTTTCCCCAGCCACTCTGGGTTTGCTTCCAACACACATAAAAACACTATAAACTTCCCAATACAGGACTGCCTTCAGATGTCTTCTAAAACTTGCATAGTTCTTTTTCTTCTTTGACATCTGATGGGAGGGTGTTCCATAGGGAAGGCACCACTGCTGAGAAGCCCCTCTGTCTTGACTCCTTGACACAGTCTTCCACAGCCTGCTGTCTTCCAGATGTTTTGGACTCCCTCCATCCCTGACTATTGGCTATGCTGGCTGGGGAAATCCAGCAGCTCCTGGAAGGCTGACTTAACGCAACACTTCTAGCAGAACCTTGGAAGTGACAAAGTGTTTTACAAAACTTGGGATCATCTCACCTACTTGTTGACAAATGGTATAGATGTGTAAGCAGAGGGAAAGGGGATAACTGGGTTGGAGTCTGGCTGGTGGGGACTGGCAGACTCGAGAAGCGTTACTTCCTTACTCTCTAGAAGCCCCATTGCTCTGAAGTGCCTTCAAAACCAGAGAGATCATGGAGACAGTGGTGATCGATTAGAGGGGTACCTTTCGTGTTGTCGAAGCCAACAAGGATGTAGAAATTGTGCCTGAAACAATACCTAAAACGTCTTCTAATGATATGGAGACTGCTACTAATAGGATTAGGGACCCAGGTGGCGCTGTGGGCTAAACCACTGAGCCTAGGGCTTGCTGATCAGAAGGTCGGCGGTTCGAATCCCTGTGACGAGGTGAGCTCCCGTTGCTTGGTCCCAGCTCCTGTCAACCTAGCAGTTCGAAAGCACATCAAAATGCAAGTAGATAAATAGGAACCGCTATAGCGGGAAGGTAAACGGCATTTCCATGTGCTGCTCTGGTTTGCCAGAAGCGGCTTTGTCATGCTGGCCACATGACCTGGAAGCTATACGCCGGCTCCCTCGGCCAATAATGCGAGATGAGTGCGCAACCCCAGAGTCGGTCACGACTGGACCTAATGGTCAGGGGTCCCTTTACCTTTACCTTTACTACTAGGATTGCTACTGAAGAAGACCCTGCTGTGTTGATAGTTGTAAAAGGACGTACGTTTGTGCGAGGGCAGGTGGCTAGCATTTACGAGTGCATAGCCCTTCAGAGAGATCAGTAGAGTGGTGCCTCAACTTACGAATTTAATCCCTTCCCGAAGGCACCTTCGTAGGTAGAAACATTCGTAAGTCGAAAAGTGCCATTGGAAACGCGATTTCCCATAGGAATGCAGTGGAAACGGGAAAAATCGTAGGTCGAGGCAACCCCATCTAAAAATTCGTAAGTCGAAAAAACCCTATCTAAAACCGCCGCGGTTTCCGTTTGGATGCCGAGAAATTCGTAAGCGTGCGGCCATTTGCCCCACTCGTAAGTCGAAAAATTTGGTTGTCGAGTCGTTCGTAAGTCGAGGTACCACTGTATCATGCTGTGCAAAGCCAGGCTATCATGAAAGTCAAAAGCTGAAATCCTGACTTGATTGAAATTCAGGGCCAGGGTCAGTTGGCTTTGTGAGAGCTAGTATGATATTAAGAGGATTGTGAAGGTCAGTTCTCCCCAGTTGGTATTAGCTGGCATCGCTTTGAGGACATACAGGGACCATGCACAAATTGATGGGTCTGGTGTGTCACTGGAGAATCTCCACTGGACACACTACCATCATTTGGACACAAATGAAGTTGCTGGTTTGGCTTATGAACTGCTAAAATAACTTGTGGGGCCAATATCACTGAAAGGCCATCCCAGTCCTTATGCCCTGCCGCAGCTTCTGAGATCGTCTGATTTTATTGAAACAAAGTACACAATTACACTAGGCATATGGCAAAGGTGGAGCTAAACAGAAAACCAAAACAGTAATTCAAACATATGGTATTCTTCCATTACTACTACTTTCCATTACTTTTCAGCCATAGCCTGGGAAATCTTTGTTCCTTGCACATAGCTGTTGCTGTCGCTCTATGCAAGCAGCATTTGTATTTTTATTTTCATACGTACAGGTGTTGTAGCAGTTCTAAAATATGGACAAGTGTGTAGTCATAATCTGAGAGGACACTCGCTCCATCTGCATCACATGGAGCGTAAGGCATGCCAAACATGTTCATTTTTAAGTAGAAGACCAAAATGTAGTATCAGAACAATTGAATGAAATCTCTACAATTCAGTGCAGGAAATATTTTCATTTCTTCCCTCGCCTCCAGTCTTAGACACACACTATTTTTGTGTTTCTGCTTTCTTGTCAGGGACCTTGTATGTAGTGAAAGTGCAACCCAGGGCGGTGGTACTGTATATAGAACAGGAAAATGTTTAGGTATCTTACAAATGTGTAGCTCTACTCAGTCAGAGCAAAATGTGTGCAAATAAATGGCATATAAATGGTCCGCTGTGCCTCGGGGGAAATAATATGAGTAAGAAGTACGGCAGGTATAAGCCAGAATAAAATATTCATAAGAACACTGAGTAAAGCTCAGAGAGAAGCTTGCAAACGTGAAGAAAACTGTTCTTTGAAGAAATGCCTGTGTTATTATGGGGTTATGTGGCACAGTAGATTAATATACCAGGTTGTCACTTCTGTTAACCTGGCTTTAAATCTAACTTGTTAAAAGCTTCCTTGTGCGCATGTGAGCTCTGAGCAAATTCCTTTTAGTGGAGAAGAGAGTGAGAACAAGAGAGAGAGGGGGGCATAGCTTGGCAAATGTCTATTGCTGGAGTGTGCGGGAAAAGAGCTGTGAAGTTTACTCAAGGTCACCTCAGAAAGCAAACACACTCACATATCATAATTCCTCCTTGTCCCCAACTTGTTGTTGTTTAGTCGTTTAGTCGTGTCTGACTCTTCGTGACCCCATGGACCATAGCACGCCAGACACTCCTGTCTTGCACTGCCTCCCGCAGTTTGGTCAAACTCATGTTCGTAGCTTCGAGAACACTGTCCAACCATCTTGTCCTCTGACGTCCCCTTCTCCTAGTGCCCTCTATCTTTCCCAACATCAGGGTCTTTTCCAAGGATTCTTCTCTTCTCATGAGGTGGCCAAAGTATTGGAGCCTCGGCTTCACGATCTGTCCTTCCAGGGAGCACTCAGGGCTGATTTCCTTAAGAATGGATAGGTTTGATCTTCTTGCAGTCCATGGGACTCTCAAGAGTCTCCTCCAGCACCATAATTCAAAAGCATCAATTCTTCGGCGATCAGCCTTCTTTATGGTCCAGCTCTCACTTCCATACATCACTACTGGGAAAACCATAGCTTTAACTATACGGACCTTTGTCGGCAAGGTGATGTCTCTGCTTTTTAAGATGCTGTCTAGGTTTGTCATTGCTTTTCTCCCAAGAAGCAGGCGTCTTTTAATTTCGTGACTGCTGTCACCATCTGCAGTGATCAAGGAGCCCAAGAAGGTAAAATCTCTCACTGCCTCCATTCCTTCTATTTGCCAGGAGGTGATGGGACCAGTGGCCATGATCTTGGTTCCAAGATCATGTCCCCAACTAGCAAGTTCTAAATCATGAAGGGGGTTTTCACTGAACAATATCACAAACTAAGGCATGACAAAAATTGGTTGCAAATGCTTCATACCCTCCAACATTTCTCTGATGAACATAGGGACGTCTGATTCAATAATAATAATAATAATAATTTTATTATTTATACCCTGCCCATCTGACTGGGTTGCCCCAGCCAACTCTGGGTGGCTTCCAACATATATAAAAACATAATAAAACATATTAAACAACTTCCCATGCCTTCAGATGTCTTCTACAGGTTGTATAGTTGCTTACACCCTAAGGAAAAGTGGGACATTCCCGGATCAAATCAGAAACCGGGACAGCGCCTGTAAATCAGGGACTGTCCCTGGAAAAGAGGGGCACTTGGAGGGTCTGAACGCTGTGGCACAGTGGTCTTCATTCTGAGCAGGGGCAGATTTAGGGCTGTGTGAATGGTGGACATACACTGGGTATTGTCAGGGACTGGGCAGAGGAGGAATGGTGGAGACCGCCTCCCCAGCTTGACCCTTCCAGAGAAGAGGAAGACAGTTCAGAATTACAACAGGGGGTAGAGGGAGGTCACAGCTCAGAGGCAGACGAGGGGGAAAGCTGGGAAATAATGGGAGAGGAGGAGGAAGAGGAAGTACCGGGGCGGGGGGGGGGATGAAAGATGACGGACTCAGTGTCTTTAGAAAGCATTCCAGACCCCCCCCTTCTCCCAGAACCCAGTGAGCCTTGAAAGTAAGAGAGCAAAGAGCTCATAGACAGAGGGCACGTAGCAGCACTCGTAGGAGAGATGATGAGAATGACAAATGAGGAAGTGGGAGAGATGGGGTGGGGTGGGGTGGAGACTCACTCGGGACAATGCCATTATCCAAGAAGCTGGGTTCTAAAGCCTCTCTTTGTAAATACTGAATAAAAAGCGGATGGTAAGAACATTCCTTGTCTTTGTATGTTCCTGGTGGGAGTCACTGACAGCAGCGTGACAGGCACTGAGCTGAAGGGGTGCCAGTAAGTGAGGGAATGAGGCACGAGGGCTCTAGGACACCCCCCCCCAAAGCCCTCGTGGCTCCTTTCCAAAGCTGGGTTCTTCCTTACCCACCTTTGGGAAGGCAGCACAAGGGCTAGGGAGCGTGTACCAAATTTTGGCCTCTCGTAGGATCGAAGTCTGCCGCTGTTCTGATAATGCTACTACACACCTGCTGCATCCATTTACTCCAATATTTGCCAGGGTGACAATTGTTTTAGCAATGTTTGGTTTGGTTTTGAGTCAATACACGTCTCCCGCTTTCCCAGCAACGTATGTTGAGCTCAAAGTGGCTCACAAGCATCCAAAATTAAACATCACAAGAGAGCACAAAATATGGTCTGAAGCTCAACATAAAAAAAACCAAGATCATGGCCACTTGTCCCATCACCTCCTGGCAAATAGAAGGGGAAGAAATGGAGGCAGTGAGAGATTTTACTTTCTTGGGCTCCTTGATCACTGCAGATGGTGACAGCAGTCACGAAATTAAAAGACGCCTGCTTCTTGGGAGAAAAGCAATGACGAACCTAGACAGCATCTTAAAAAACAGAGACATCACCTTGCCGACAAAGGACCGTATAGTTAAAGCTATGGTTTTCCCAGTAGTGATGTATGGAAGTGAGAGCTGGACCATAAAGAAGGCTGATCGCCAAAGAATTGATGCTTTTGAATTATGGTGCTGGAGGAGACTCTTGAGAGTCCCATGGACTGCAAGAAGATCAAATCTATCAATTGTGAAGGAAATCAGCCCTGAGTGCTCCCTGGAAGGACAGATCCTGAAGCTGAGGCTCCAATACTTTGGCCACCTCATGAGAAGAGAAGACCCTGGAAAAGACCCTGATGTTTTGGGACTATAGCTCCCATCATCCCTAGCTAACAGGACCAGTGGTCAGGGATGATGGGAGTTATAGTCCCCAAAACATCTGGAGGGAGGGCCGAGTTTGCCTATGCCTGAAATAAAACCTTATATCCTAAAGAGACCACGGTCTCTGGTGACCTTCAATCCAAGGAAAACAAACTCTGAGCAAGTGCCAGCACCACAGAATGTCTCGCCACTCAGAGACTGGGGTTGCACGTAGCAATAATATCAAAATCACAGTAGCATATAAATTAAGCAGACAATGGATGCAATTTAATACAACTCATAGTGACTCAAAATACCGGAAATGATTGCTGTGTGTCAGTTAACGTACTCTCAGAAGGGGCTGCTTCATTCAGTGCAGCCGCAGGTGACTCTCTGGCGGTAAGGTCTTGCATAGCTTTTGGCCACGATTTCCTTTTCACCCTCAAAGAGATGAGGATGGCATCAACCCATCACCCTGGCTGGGCCAAAGTGGGGAGAAAACTTGATAGAATTCATTTGTAAAGCTGAACTGATCACATTTGCACTTTCTGAAACAGTAGGAGAATATCTTGTTATACCAACATATTGGTGGATTTGCCCCTGGGTAACCGCACCCTAGACTTACCAAGGTCACATCCACACCATATATTTAAAGCACTCTTATTCTACTTTAACAGTCATGGCTCCCCCACACAAAGATTCCTGGGAACCAAAGTTTATTAAAGGTCCTGACTGCACACAGACCTACAGTTTCCAGCACCCTTAACAAACACCATTTCCCAGGATTCTCCATGTCTGCTAAAGTGGTGTAAGCGAGCATTAAATTTATGGTGTTGGATGTGACCCAAATCTCTCTGCCGTCAATCAATGTTCAGGTACAAAGGGAAAGTATCCCTTAATAAACTCTGCTTCTAAATGTCAAAACATTCAATTTCCTGAATTTCTCTCTCTCTCTCTCTCTCTCTCGATGGCTTGTATAGATTGCCACAGCAAATCAATTTGTACCTGCAGCAATTAGTGCCTATAAGGCAAAATCTGCCTCCCAGCTTCTATACGGGATCCCCTTATGGATATCCAGCTTTAACAACAAAGTAGAAGGAGTCCAATCATCTTTCTTTCGGCAAATCCTTGGAGTACCAAGATGTGTGCCATACCTGGCTATCTGTGCAGAATTGGGCCAACACCTTCTTGAGACAAGAGGTTGGATTATTACTCTTAAATATTGGCTAAAAATTCATTTTAATAGCGATCCAGATAGCCTGATATCCTATCTTCTGAAAGACAGCCACAGCTTTATATGGTTCTCTAATATTTCCAACAAACTTAGGCAACTAGGCCTTCCAGTGGATTCCCTCTT